>NC_141883.1:15949321-16252351 GCF_030686135.1 Camelina sativa
CAGAATGCACTATAGGAAACAAATGCATCTGTACCTTTTCACCCGCAGAGGCATTAGCTCTACCATCGGCCTCTCTAGAAGAAAGTGCTCCAATGCCAACAGAAGGCAGAACTGTGGAAGAGATGGTAATCATATCATTTAAGTTATACAAGTAAGAAGAAGAATAAATTCGTACTAAAAAAAGATACAAAATCATCAAGGTGCGTAGATCTATTTCAGGTGATTCAAGATATATTGATGCATTCCAAGTGATTGGACACAAAAGCATTAGTCTGATGGCCCAAACATAATAAGTAGCAAACCTGATTGAAACACCATGAGCTTTCCTCCAGTGCTCTTCATAGCTAAGAATGCGGCCTAGGAGGAAAAAAATTGTAGATACGTTACAATGGCATAAAGGAGAGAAATAGACCTAATTTCCATCATTTTGCCAAATGAAAACTGTGATTACACTTAAACTGATTCAAAGAGAGTCTTCACTTTGCTACATCACCAGCCCCATTGGCAAAGTTACCCACGAAAACCAACTTAATTTCTTTATTATTTTCCCAAATGATTAATTGATACTAATTAGTCGCCACGTACAATTGAAGATACCATCTAACCGCAACCGATTTATACTTAAGCATTTACATTGCAATCGCATACCTTAACTGCTGCACCAAAGGCAGATTCAGGACTCTTACTTTCCTGAAACATGGTTGGGATACTTTCCAGCAAAATCTCTAGGTGTTGACGGCACTGAATTCCAGTAGAATAACAGAGAATAAGAAAGAGATTGACACTGTAAATAATATTAGCAGGGCACACACAATGGCAAGAGCTTACCTCAGATAGCTGAACAATGACATCTGTTTCTAAAGGTGTATACACATCTTGAACATCAGGAACAATGAGCATCAACGGCTGCATGTAAGCAGAACAAACAAATTCACATGGGAGTCAGCAAAACCTTATCCTAACAAGAAAAAGAGTACTCATTCTTGAAAGCTAAAGTAACAGCGAAGTGGCATTCAAGTGAGGGAAACAAAACAGTATAAATTTATTCATCAAAGTGACAGAAATTAATTCTTTGCCGCAAGCAGTGTTCAAGAAAGCGGTCTAGGCGGCCGCCGTCTAGGCGCTCAGCAGACGCCTAGATGACCGCCTAACCCGCTTAAAATTACATACATTTTATTTTAATATTTATTTTTGATTTTTAAATTACATATAATTAAATTATTATGTTTTATATCTATATACGTAATTACAAACATTTATACGTTGTTAATATAACTTAAATAAATGTATTTTTCTTACCGTTGTTTATAATTTATAATTTTTTTATTTTTATAACATATATTTTAATATAATTATATATATATATATATATATAATGTTTTATGTTGTAAACGCCTAAACCGCCTAAAAACCGTTTAGGCCCCGACTAAGCGTTCTAGGCGCTAGGCGTTGGGTCACCGCCCAGATACCGCCTAGCGCTTTCTTGAACACTGGCCGCAAGATAACATCTTCGCATCTATGATACTAAAGGAAGAAAGGTCTCCGCAGAAAAAGATAACTCCATTCCCCCTTTAAAATAGTTTGGCATAAGAAATAAGGAAATAAATAGCATAACAAATCACCTGCTGCAGTGCACGCTTCAAATTATAAAAGTGAATTGTTGAGTCAAATGTGGCAATTCCAACAAATGTCCTAGGGCCTTCCTGCAAAATGCATACAAGACTTTCTTAAAATAATGATATAACGGAACATGTCTATTTAGAATCATAACTCTAGTTAACATAGCCTATCCTAATTTTCCAACTCAGCCGTTTAGAAAGAAAAAAAGGAAATTAAAATTTCATGTCTATCATCGGAAAGAGCGAGAAAAATTACAGGAAGGTCTGAGAGAACTTGCTGGATTGCACCGCAAGCAGCTGCAGTTGCACCTGTTTGAATCGCATTCATTGAGACATCAATGAGGAAGAAATATACTGCTGGCATTGGATCTCGTACCTGTAAAAAAGATACTGATATTTATCTCCACCTGGTTTCAATGGACCAATTTCGCATTACCAAGAAATTATAAGAATCATACTCCCGGTTCCAGCATAGAAACTCAATATCTTAGCTCAAACGCAAAACTTCATTTTCAAGCGTAGTTCTAAATCTGTGAATCAACATTGGTAAGAGGTGTAGCAATAATAGAGAAAACACAATTTCTGCCTTTGTAGAAGTTCCCATCTTCTGAAAACATATGAATACGAGTACTGACTACTTCGTAAAAAAATTTGGTATATTGTCTGAGAGCTGATAAAAGAAAACTGACATCTGATAACGACATCACAGAAATTTGGCATAAAATTATCAGAATCATTCACAAACTAACCATATATTCTTTTGTAGCAACAAAGTCAACAGTTCCCCTACACAGCTCAGGCCTATCATCAGCATCCCTACGTCTACCATCAGGACCCAGATTACACTGGTAGTCACGAGGAGTCTCATCAGTGTATCCTGTGCAAAGAAAGTTGATGAGAAAATTGACCAAAAAAATATTCAACATGATCAAAATCCTAAAGTGATTATGGTGATAACAATCCAAATGAGTCCAAATTCTAGGTGAATTCCAAATTTACATAATATTTCTTTGAATTTTTAACTTAGTACCTACTATTGCACCTGATATAGCAGTAACTCAATATCTATGGCTTTTATATACAGAAACAGTAATATTACCACACAAGTTACATATGAACTTCCTTCCTTGGTCAATGAATTTCATGAAAGGATTCATGTATCCCTTACAACGTGAACATCTAACAGGGCCACTCTCACCAAAGTCCACAACCTGCCCAATAATATAGCTTCATGTCAACATGAATTTTTTTTCTATAATTGTTAGATTTTATACTTAACTGGTTACTAAAAAGGGCTGATCAATAACACAAGAGAAGACAATAAAATATAAACAGTACAAACAACGAACATCATAATGTTTTCAGTGGTCAGAAAAGGGAGTGTGTTAAAGAGTATAATGTTACTTGAATAGGCTCTTCAGATGGATGAGAAAGCGCCATTGGTTGGACTATTAATGCCAGTTGCATACCAGATGTAGATAGAAGATCAACAGTACATGGGATCTACGGATACAGGGAAGCAAGGTATCAATATTAAGGTCAAGGGACACAATAAAACAATACTTGAAACACAAAGAATTACATTTGGCTCAAGACATTTTGCTTTACATTTACCTGATTGATTGTGCATCGCATGTAACGCGGGCTGCAATTTCCAGTGTCTCTAGTAATATAATCAACAGTAGTGGGCTTCAAAAAGGAAAAAACCAAAAAAAGGAGATTCAGGGGAAATAAATAGCAGTTTTACACTCTCGCTTAAGATCAAACAGTAATTTCCAAAATTAGAATTATATGACATACTGGTGGAGGATTAGCCTGATTCTGCACGCGAGTTTCGTACACGATTGGACTGGAGCTTGAACCTGGCCTTGGTATCTGATTGATATCAATCTTTGAGGGGCTAGAAACAGAGGTCATTGATTGATTTGGCATTGGACCCATGCCATACATTGAACCAGGAGTACCAGGAGCAGAAGGTATCTACAATTTTTAAAAGTTGTAAAGCAATCATAATGTCACACATCAGTTGTGAAATAGAAGAAAGGCAAAAATCTAAAGATACTACATTAATTGTCTCCTATTGTAATACTAGGCAGAAGGATCCATAACTTAATATTGTTCGCTTCTGGAAAGATCCACAAGTCACATCAAGAATAGGTTTAACTTTCATATCTATAAGACATCGCATTTTTCATCAATTTATAAGTCGATTGGACAATTACTGCTAGACAAGAACATAAATCATGAGCTTCAGTAGATGTACCTGCTGTGGTGGAGCTCCATAAGGAAAGCCTCCTCCTGGCATGGGTGGTCTGCCATAAGGGGCACCAGGAAAAGTTGTTGGCGGAGGCAGTGAATGAGCAGGAGGCGAAGATAATGGTGAATTTCCTGAAAAAGGACCTGCAATAGGAGGCTGTCCATAGAGTGGCGGTGGAGCCATCATAGGACCACTTGGGAACTGTGATCCTCTAGGAAATGCCCCCGGCCCCATCATCGGAGGAGGAGGCCCATTACTCAACGGACCGCCAGGCATGCCAGAGGGAGGAGGGCCATTACTCAACGGACCACCAGGCATGCCAGAGGGAGGAGGCATGGACATGCCAGGTCCCATAGGTGGAGGTGAACCAAAACCAAAAGGGCGAGCTCCTGTCGGAGGAGGTGCAGCTACACTTCCTGGTGGACCTGAAGCTGGGAAACCACCAGGCTGAGGAAACGACGAACCACCACCAATCAATGGGCCGGTCGAAGGTCTAGAGCCAAATGGTGGCTGACCAGAAGGCGGAGCAGCGGGTCTTCCTCCTTGAAAATTTGATGGAAACCCACCAGGCTGCGATACCTGAAGAGGCCCACCTGGTCTAGCCATCGCAGCAGGAGGAGGAGGTCCAGGCCTAGCCATTGGAGAAGGCCTTGGTTGTTGTTGAACCCCATAAGAAGGTGCTGATTGAGGAAACGGTGGTGGTGACTGACCAAAAGGTGGTGATGGTCTAGGACCTGAACCAGGCATAGGAGGAGGTGGCCGGTTCAAGTTCAAATTCTGCATATTAGCAGCTAAAGAATTGGGGTTTCCTTGTGAACCAGGGACGAAATTAGGAGGAGGACCAGAGTTTTGAGGATTGTTAGGTCTTTGTGCTCCTGGAGGCACTGGAGCAGCCATGCTTGATTTTTTACCAAACAGATCAACAAATCCAAATTCCACGTACGTTTACGAATCTACGAAACCAAATCAAAGATCATCATCATCATCAACGAATGCAACAAAAACAAAAAACATCAAATTCCACAATTAGCGAGAAAGCGTAAGCGATCTATGATCAGAAATCAATTAAAAAAAAATCGAATTACCTGTAAACACGAGAATCCTCGGATCTGTGTGACAATGAGAAGAAAACAAAAAAAAGGATCAGATCTGGAGAATTCGGATTGAAACGATTAGGGTTTAAGGGAGATCAAAGAGAGCCAAATGCGACAAAGATCACGAACCTGGAGAGATTACGAGTGATGAATGTATCGGTGAGTGAGAGAGAGGAAGGAAGAAGCTATGAGGACGGAGGAGGCCTTTGAAGCTACTGTATATAATAATATAAAGCGTTTTTAATTGAAACAAGTAACGGGGGTGCGTCTTATCGAACCCGTGGCACTTTGATACAGATCCGGTTTGATATAGAACCTGACGATCGTGAGCTTTTTTTTGCTAATTTTAGTCCGGTTCGTGTTATTTTGGTTCGGTTTAATCTTTTTTATACATACGAAAAGGAAAGTATCATATAAAGGGAAAGTATGACATTGTCTATCCAATTAGAATTTAACATATCATCTCTATTTTGTATTTAACTTAAATTTGTTTTTATTATAGATAATATAGATTATCAGTCTCGACTCTCGCCTAATGTTAATTATATATTAGTCTGCAAATTATGATTACGATAATTTCATGAGGGTGTAACTTCAAAGGAACAATTTTTTTTTTTTTTGTCAAACCACTTCTTTTCATTCAACCGAGTAAGAATCAAGTAGAGATAACAAAAGCTCCAAAGTTTAAACAATACAAAATAAGGCATTCCCCATCAATACCACAAAAGGAAAGATAAAGATTATTGATTTCATATCCAAGAGAGCTATGTACTAATGGTTTGGAAGTCCACTGACACCTATGAGGTCATAGTGAATCGAGAGGTCATCCTCGAAAGCTTTAAAGGACAAATGCTTGATCACGGTCATAGGACATATTGACATTGAAAAAGGAATCAATATTTTGGTTCTCCCTGGAACGAGCTTCACTACCCAAAGTAGCAAGCAAGCAAGGATCTAGTTGACTATTTTGTTGTAGTCTCTGGAAGGTTGCTTTGAAACCCAAAACATAAGGGTTAGATCAAATTGATACAACGCAATATGAACTTTTTGGTAAGGGGTCCGAATAAGGGGAGTGGTTGGATAAAGATGCTTGACATCATCAGATGAACAACTTGGATGGTAACCATCATCAGTGGCGGACCCACGTTATGGATGGTGGTGGCAAGTGCCACCAGTAACTATTGAAATATATACAAAACTTTACACTAAACAAAGTTATTTAAGTGGCAAAGTGGTTTAGATTCGCTTAAAAAACCCTTGAGGTAAAGGGTTCGACTCCCTTATTCGACGAATTGCCCCCACTAATATTTTATGCTGGTTCCGCCCCTGACCATCATTGAACATATCTAGTTCAAGATCATGCTTACCACTTTTGGTTATTTTGATTCAAAATACTTAGACCATAAATCTGCAGGCTTAAGCAGTCATGCCACAAGTCCCTAAATGCAACTAAAACCAGGGTTCTTTCAGGATATATAGATAAACAAAGCAGCATTGGTGATACCTTTCTCCAATGGAGTCTTCAGCCATTGAGAAGAGAAAATTGATGCAGAGCTTGACTTTGCAGAGCATACACGTTGAGTTAACGGACCTAGGTTTTGTCGTTTCAGAAATTAGGTAGAGGTTTACGGACTTGGGCCTTTAGAGTTTTGGTGGGCCGACACATAAAACTAGGTCCACTAGGGAAAACCCCTAGTGTCACAATCGGAAGCCAGGAAAGAGCTTGGATGAGGCGGCTGACCGGAAATTGCTGAGAGATTTACATTGCAGGATACAGCTCCGGTGAATGGAAGATCGACAGGAAATAATGTAGGTTGTAGCTTGATTCGAGGTTGGAAACTAAGTCCACTGGAGAAAACTCTAGTTTCACAAATGCTTGCCAAATTAAAAATTGATTGTGATTACTGCCCGGAGTTGACGGAGAGATTGACGATGCTATCATCTCCGGTGCGCGAAAGATCAGCGGAAGCAGACGATGGCCGTTGATTGATACAAAATTAGAAACTAAGTCCGGAGAGTGAACAATCGGCGGGAGCAGACTATGGTCGTGGTTTGGTTCAGGGACAGAGGTCAAGAGAGTTCGAAAAGGGTTAAACAAGAGGAAAAAATGTGGGAAAAGATTGCAAAACAGAAAATGAATAGAAGTAGATCAGATGCAAACAGGGGCTGATTCAGTGAAATCCCGACGTCGTCGAGCCGTCGCACCGCCAGCGTCGGAAAACTTGGTTAGAAAAGGGTTTCTTGAAAATCATGTCTAGGATATCTTTACATTATTTTTCAATCTAAGAGAATCTCTCTACTGATATATTTTATGAAAATCAAAGGTGCAATTTCAAAAAAGCTTTATCTATAAGAATGCAGTAGAAATGAAGTTTACAATGCACATGGCATTTAATTACAAGTATATGTAGGCGATAATTATGAATATTTTCGATAATGTAATTTTAAATTACTCTAATTTTTTGTTGTACAGTAAAATATCTATAAATTAATAATGTTGGGACCATAATATTTTAAATTAGTATTTTAATTGTTAAAATTCTTGAAATTTTTTTACAAAAATCAAATTGTTCTTTTGTTTTAAATTTTTGGAATTGAAATTTTAATATTTAGAAGGAAAAAATATGACAATAAATTACAAACTATAGATAAATTCACTTTACACATGATATATATAAATTAAAATTTATGATTATTATCAGTTGCAAAGAAGTTTAAGAGAGACTCTTATAGGTGAACTTAGACCTTCCCAATTGGGGGGTTCATAGCTGAGTTCTAAGAGTTTTGGTGCAAAAAAATTAATCAGAATTGAAAATAAAATGTAAGATCTCCCCTTATATAAGAGACTGAAACTTGGTTTAATGGGCGCTACGTCGTATTGTTGGGCGAGAGAAAAATATTAAAGGAGAAAAAAATTTTACAGATTCGATTTTTTCTTTTTTTTTCCTTTCTCTCTCTCTCTCTCTCTCTCTCAGCTGCGATAAAAACCGACTCGAAGAATTTGGGATCAGAAAAAGAATTTGGGATCAGATCCTTGAAGCTTTTGACTCAAAGGACCTGGAATCAGAGGAAAGGTTTGGATAGAGAGAAGAGGATGCAGGAGATCTCTCTCCTTCGAACGATCCCTTACTCTGACCACAACAGGTAATGAATACTCCAACCTAATTTCTCCAATCGTTCAGCTGCTTTATATGGCTAAGATCATCTTCATTTACTTACTCTGCGATATTCTCAGGCTCACAGCATTGTTTGATGAGTTTAGGTTTCTATTTGGAGATAGAGAGTATATTGAGCAGATTGAATTAGGATTACTTATAGATTTGGGTTTAGACTAAAACAGTATATATACTTTGGAGAAACTGGAATTAAAGTCTATACCTTTGAAGCCATCTTCTTGATTTTTGTGACTTGTGATTTTTTAGGTGGTGGTCTTGTGAAAATGTAGCAGTGGTGACCGGTTGGAATTGGACTTGAGATTGTAAGGCAGCTTGCATGTCATGGATTGACTGTTGTTCTTACAGCCAGAAACGTGGATGCTGGCCATAAAGCAGTTAAATCCTTGAGGGACCAAGAAAAAAGTCTCAAGATTGATTTTCATCAGCTTGATGTCACGGATGCTTGTTTAATCTTAGCTGATTGGTAAAGTTATTGTTCTGAATGTGATCAACCCCTAAGTTTGATTTCTCTCTCTCTCTTTCGATTGTCCTTTTGAAAATGTTTTGACTTTAGTACTCTCTGTTCCATTCAAATGTTGCCATGAAACTTTGGTGATATGCTGGCTTGTAGTTGTTCTCTGGTCACATTTGCTTTGATCAGAGCTTTTCCTCTGTTTGCATTTTCTAGATTTGTTTTCCTCTGTAGTTGTTCCTTCTTTTTTGCTGGTAATTCTTCTCATTATCTAGAATCGCTTCAATTCAATTGTGTTGCCATGAAGCTTTTGGGAATACAAGAGGTTAAAGACATGACTGCTCTTGATTTCTGGCCTCGTCTGATAAGCCACACTTGGTTGATTTATATTTTGTGTGAAGAGAAGAAGTTGAGAGAGACATGGCTGCTTTGTTTGTGGATTATTGAGAATGCTTAACCAGAATCAACAACTTTAGTTTTTTTTTTCTTTCTTCTTTTACAATATGTTGTAAATTTCTTGTAAATGTTATGTAATAGAATACTAAATTACATTGATTTTTTCCTCATATAAATGTAATCCTTGATATTCTATACCACTTATATTCTATTTAAATTTTTTAAATTTCAAAAAACAATATACTTGTTCGATCGAAATTCTAACAGTTGTTCCGGGCGTCTAATATTTTAAAAAATAAGAGACCCAAAATTAGAACCTACCATTGGAGGAGAAAAATTTAACTAAGAGATCATGGGTTTTTATATTCAAAACAATACACAATTAATTCATAAAAAATCAAACAGTGTTTAACAACCCCCTTATAAGATACTACCGATAATCTTGCCCTTAGAACACATCTCTTCACTGTTTTCGGAGAAACTACAGAAATGTTTGAATTTTGATTTTATTTGAGCTTTGTGTGGGTGGCTGCTGGGAAGCAACCTGATATGTACTTCAATGCTAAAGACCAGCATGAATCTCACTTTCCTTCTCTTTCTCTCTTTTTCTCATAGTTTTATAGTCATTTAAAAATGCACTTGCTTTAATCATACAAAGACATCTAACTACAAAGAAGGGAACCAAACGACTGAAGATATAGTGAACTGAGAATTGCTTGGAATAAGACATTAACCCAAGTTTTTGGAGGGAGAGAAAGAACAAAACAATGCAGTTCTTCGTTTAGTCCATTTGAAATGTAGTACTTATGATGTTGTTTGACCTTGTTTTAACAATTGGCGTGGAATGATTAACTACTTTGTAAAATTACAACTATGTATCTTTTGATGATCTATGAAAATAAACATGCTTTTAACAAATTGGTTTTGTAGTATATATTAATTGGATTTCTAATATATATATTCGAAATAATACAAAATAACACATAAAAATGGCTACAAAACAGAATCTAAGGGCGGATTGTCTTGCACGATCGTTTAGATCTCTTGTTTCTGCAACTTCCTTTGTAAACACTTATCTGGAGTTATTTCCTAGTTTAATGTTTGGTTGAAAAAAAAAATTGCTACAAAACAATGTAATATAGCATAAATTATGAGCACAAGAAAATAAATTAAAGCATTCGATTAGCATTAAAATAAAATCTATATATAATTAGGAGTTCCCTCTCTATCTAGTGTGCACCTAAGAGCATCTTTATTGGTAGGTTTGTATTTTTGAGGTTCTTAAAATTTTTAGTATTAAAAAGTGTACTTTTATAAAATAAGAACCTTTTGTCTGTTAATTAAAATTGTACCAAACTCTTATAAGTGAGGTTCTTAGTTTTGAAAAAAAAAAAATTAATGTTTAAATGTTTAAACAATGAAGATTTTATTATTGCATTTCATAAACTTTTAAACATACAAACCACAAAAGCATATTAAAATAGAAGTAGAAAATACAAATGGGGAAAAAGTTCAGTTGTAATCTTGATATGTGCCAAAATACAAAACCAAAATCAGAATAGGACAACTCAGCAAACCATAAAACATGACAGTGTTTGAAACCATCCATACCAGGAGTAAGCACATTGGCAGGAGAGTTAGTGAGTTCTCTCCCGAAAATCACACGGTAAGAAACATCCTCCGCATACTTCAGCTTCTTCTCTAGCTCAGGACCAGTTCCAAATCCAATGATATCAACAAACTTCAAAGATGGTTTCTTTGATTCAGACTTATACCTACTATCTTCAAACAAACCAAGCACTATGCCTATAGACACAAACACCCAAAATCAGTTCCAAAACCGTAATAAACAAGACTCAAACTTCTGTTGTTACTAACTAAGTTACCTGATGCAGAACTAAGCTTAGACTCATCAGTAACACTTGAAGCAAGCACAACAGCAACAATACTAGATTGAGAAGCTTTAGAAACTGTAACTACAGCATCACCAAGGCTATGAAAAGCTGATGGAACAGAGTGACCAAGACCGATCAAAGTGATTCGCTTTGCTCCAAGACCCGGAAGCCTAAGAACAGTTGACTGACCAGGTTTACCGTTGAAATCCTCCTCGGACGAGACCTGAGCTAAGAGTCCACTCAAATGATCATCGAGCTTATTCAAGATCGGATTTTTAAACTTTGAGCTCTCGTCTTTAGTCAAATCTTTATCAGTCACACCAACTACGAGTACATCTCCTTTCCATTCAATCACATCGATCTCCTTAGCAGTGAACGAGATCTGCAGAATCGTCATCAAAAAAAAAAGAAAAAAATCAAAACTTTGAACTCGATTGATCAAAGGAACAAAGCTAATCTACGGATCATTGAAATCGATACAAAACCCATCTCATATCAGTCAGACTAAAGCAAAAACAAACCTTGTGAGGCTCAGTGGAGTTGGGTTTAGTGAGGCTGAGAGTATGACCCATGGTTTAATTTCGCAAAATCAAAAAACCCTAATTTTCCCAAATCAAAGAACACTAATTTCTAAATCCTTAACTAAACAAAAATTGATACAAAAATATGATCGAACATACCATGGGAAAGAGATTGGTGTTTGACCATCTCCGAATTGGTGAAGGAAAGGATCCGATTTGGTGGTCTCCGATTTCATCCAACCAAGTCGTCGGTTACCTCACCGAGAGTCGCGAGAGAGAAGAAAAAGAAAATTCATTTTTTTTGTTTTATACTCCCTCCATTTCAAAATATAGGATGTTTTAACTAAAACACGCAAATTAAGAAATTTTTACTTTTAACAAGTTCAACCAATCAGTATTATATAATATAAAATAATAAATTAATGTAAAAGTTGCATAGAAACTTGATAACATTCTATATTATGAAATAAATTTTTTTTCGAAAACATCTTATATTTTGAAACGGATGGAGTATTAAAAATACACCCAACCATTTTTGAACACGTCGATGGTTCTTAGAAACTCGTAAACTCCTTAATTAAGAAGCTCTTCTTAGTATTATTGCCATTTCTGATTTATTTTTAATCAGATTAAAGTTAAGAAGTGAGATTAAGAGCAGAGCCAATGGTAGGTTTTAATTTTGAGCCTCTTAGGCACTGTTTATAATTTTTAATGAATATATTATGTACTGTTTATAAAATAAGAATCTTTAAAGATCTAATTAAAATTTATCCCTCCAATGGTAGTATATAATTTTGAGTCTCTTATTTTTTTAAATATAATATTTTGATAATGGGTAATCTAGATATCCTTAGTTGATGGTTGAGTTTGATATTTCATGTTGATGTCTGAAATTGGTGATGAAACTAGGTGAATTTATAGTCTTGAGGCATTTGTTATATGACAAGGGATGAGTGGGAAACTGTAGTACTAATGCAGACAACAAGAAAAGCTATAGGCATCAAAGGAGTTACACATTTTGGATAGTCTACTTTTAACTTATTACATTTTCACTACTTCTACTTCTGATGCCAAACTTTAGATGACTACCGAGCTTCAGAAGAAGGCTCTACTCCCATAGAAAACACGGGAACCAGAGCTAACTGCAGTTGATGAAGGGTATCGTCAAAAACAGGGGTTTTTCCTTCTACCATTGATGATCTTGGTGGACAAGGAGGTCCTGGGATCGCTTATGGTAGATACAGATGTTCTGGATATCCCTCCTAGCTTGGTGAACAAAAACCTCAAGCACGCCAACGAAACTGTCTGAATTAGACGACATGGCCGGTTTCTTTGTTCTGGTTTCACCATGGCCATTCAAATGGATACTACCGTTGACGATTGATGCCTCAGATTGTGGAGACTCCATAACAGGATCTGCAAACAATAAAAGACAACAGGTTTCAATTGGAATAATCCATAATAAAATAAAACAAACAGAACTTTTGGTGTTGGTTTATATTCCTCTAGGTAACTAACAAAAGAACACTCATTCAAACACAGAAAACATAATTTACTAAGTGAGTCAAATCAAATCTCTGGCGAATCATAGAAATTTAAAATGCTGCAATCAAAGATGCCATTGAAACAAAGCTCAAGAACACCTCAAACAACAAAATAAGGAGAAATATGGTCTTTTACCTGATCTCAAGCAAAAAAAAAGCTACAAACTTGATTATGGTCAAGATTGCTTAATTATTTGTGATGTCAAACTTGATAATTCTTCACGCGGCTCATCATATATATCTCACACTTAACTACTTAAGAGAACAATCCAGATTCTTCACATCAAACTGAAGGGTATCATCGGAAAACAGGGTTTCTCCCTCCACCATTGATGATCTTGGTGGACAAGGAAGTCTTGGGATCGCTTGTGAGAGAAAGCTTAGCATACACATCTTGCTTATGATAGATACAGCTGATCAAAGAACCCTAGTTTGCGAACAAAAATCAAAGAACTCTAATCCGTTTAAAGCCTCACTAATGGCGATTTCATACCATTAGAATCAGAAAATTACCATGAGAAATATGTTCAATCTCCTCCGACCCGAATCTCCTCTGATTCCATCTCCTTCCATTGTCAATTTGCGAGTTCGATCGAGAGAGACAGAGAGAGGGAGAGGAAGAGAAAGAAAAAAAAATATCATTCGACTCTCAAAAATAATTTGGGAACACATTAATCGGTTTAGCCAACAAATTGGTGACACGTATGGGTCTCTTATTACCAAATTGAATCTAAGAGGGCCTCTTATTCTTTTTTTTTTCTCCGATTTATTTTTTCCTTCTTTTCACCTAAAAACTCTCTAAAGTCTCTCTAAAATCCCTGGTTGGAGAAGGTCTAAACATCCACCTAAGCAACACTATTTTGTTTAACATTAACGTAAATTTAAGATATTCATTTAGTGTATATTTATGTTGCTTATAATTATTAGAAATTGTAAATAAATTTACATCAAAAATTTAAATATTAATGAAATCTCAAAATTAGTAAAAAATACTATGAAATTTTCATTAGGAGTAAAACTTTAACAGAAAAAAAAAGAAAATATGATCATTTAAAAAAATGTGTTAATGAGGTCCAGAGTGAAAGTAAATTTTAAATGCAGGGTAGAATAAAAATAAATTTAAAAGAAATGCTCTAGGATGCCAAATAATCTAGTTTGGGCTCTTGCAATGGCAAAAGGTCCTAAAGTTGTGCCCATCTAGCAGCTCAATTTATTTTACAAATAACTATGGTAAGTTATATATCAAATCTTTTTTGTTCGTTTTGATTGGTTGTTCATTTTTTTGGAAATTAATAATATATTTTCGTTTTTATAAAGTAACCAAATTGCATAAATTAGTATTTTATAATTTTGCCCTTAATGATTATTATTTATTTATTTATTGAAACCTATATTTGTATTTGTACTGATGGTTTAATATAAATATATACCTTTAATGAGATTTATTGTAAAAATAATTACATGTGGTATCTGGTATCCCTAATATTTGTACCGATTGATTTAATAATACTATTAGGGATACCAGATGCCACATGTAATTATTTTTTTTACATGATGTCTATTGTAATCCGAGCTCAAATTAATCGATATAATCACGTTACAAAAAGAAAAACAAGAAAATGTTATCTGAACCAAAAATTTAAAGTTTAATCGTACATATCTGATATATACCTGATTGAATCTAATTAATTAATTGACATGCATGTACTACGTTTTCTTAAATTTATAATTTTTTTCTATACGGGAAAAAAAGGGAAACATGTTTATCTCTATACAACAAGATATACAAAAAGAAGTTCTAAGATCATATTGATTAGTGTAATACGCAAAACATATTGTTAATTTGAAGGTAATTTTGAGATTGTTCTACAACAAGTCTGCTACACTCATCACAAACGTAATATGATTATACACATCCATGTTGGCCCCAAAAACTAGGGACCTTGTATCGTCTGGATCAACAGACAAAATCATATTGCAATAATCAGCAGCATCACGTGCGAGACTAAGTTCGTCATCCGTATCATCGACATTACCTTTTCCCATTGACAACACTGCCTTATGTAGCCCCTCGACAACAGAATCATTATAGTTCTCCATACAGCTCTTGAAACATGGCTTCTTCGGAGAACCGATGAGAAACTGCGTATGTTGTGCCTTCTCTATGGCAAGATAAAGGGCAGCCTTAGCCAACTCCAATGCAGTTGATGCGGAGGCTGTGCGGGGATCTAAGGTTAGAGATTCGATACATGCTTCTTCTAGGGACGAAAATGATGCAGTGCCTTTACAAGCCTTTGATATCAGCCCTGACGGATATGGACATGTTTTTGGTTTCGTTGATAAAGGGCTAGCAATGTTGAATTTTGCATTGGTAGATGAACATCGTGAGAGGAGAAGAAAGATTACAATATAGATTGATATGTATGCATGGGAAGAGTTAAAAAAAGGCATTGTATATATGTTGAGTAAAACTTTTAATTTGGTTATAGGTTTAGGAGGAACACTAGCTTAAAGTTTGTACATATATAAAATTTTGATGTTGTCAATGGTTTAAATTGTCCTCTATTCATTTCCACAAATTTTAAGCATGAGATATATTTATAGGTTTGGAATGAGCGATGGAGGATATATAAACTCGTAAACGCTAATAATAAGAGAGTATATATGGTAATAGGAGAGAGAGAGAGAAGATTCAATGTCATGGCACGTCAAACGTTTCTTGAAAAACAAATACTCACACAATCATGTAGAAAATTTAATTATAATACGTAAATTTCTTAGAACAACAAGTTTAGAAGAAAAATTTATATAAACTGAACAAGGAAAACACCAAATGAAATAAAACACAATTTTTTTTATCGTCTACTATGCGCTTCTCTATCTCCCTCTTTCACTATATAGGAAACAGAATATATATATATATTATTTTTTATTTTACAGAAAGAAAGAATGAATGATAGGAATTTTAAGAATTATTTGACTGTTTTCATTTTTTAAACGTTGAATGACCAACAAACATCCATATACCCGAGATCACACCTCTATTTACAAAAGAACATATCCAAAACATACGAGGTCTCGTAACATACCCAAAACTATATAGAAAAACTGTAAGCTGTAAGTGTAAATTGTTACAGAATAGTGTAACAATATAAGAAAAAATTGTACATAAAAACTGTACAAAATGTTTAGAATAAAATTATTAGTAAAACTTTTAATAAAGCTGTTATGATTGGTAAATTTTAAAGCTGTATATTCGTACAATTTTGTAAAGTGGTTACCATTCAATACCATGATAAGAAATAAAATGATTAAACAACAATGTACATTAAAAAACTGAAAGGAATCGAGGAAAGTGCAAAGTATCCATATTTGTATTGAATGTGTATTGAATGTGAGACTGATTTAATTGATTGAAGCTAATTTTTATCCATATTTTAGGAGGATAATACATGCAAAGTATTCTAAATATCATCCATGATCAACTAGAACCTTTTAACAATCTACTCATCATTATTCAAAACCAACGAGAAAAAAAGAAACAAATCCCACAAATGAACCAAAAAAAAGGAAGAAATAAAGACGTAAGTATAAAAACATAGTGAATCTTTGGCCTAATGGTTAGATAAAAAAAAATGTCGTGGTCGAGTGGCCATCAATGTAATTATTAGCGTGTTATTTCTACACACCATCCTACTACTCATATATAGTACTAGTTTTTTTTCTTCTCTTATTAGAACTTCTTATATATACTTTACTAGTTGGCCACTCAAAAATTGAAAGTTGCCCTAAATGTGAGGACTTCTTCTACTTTTTTTCTTATCTCCGCTTTGTATATTTTAGTAGCAAATGAACATAAGAAGTAATTTAATACGGTTAAGACTTAAGACTATTTCATTTGTTCCCATTCCCAAAAAGGTAGTGATAGCCCATCAACCATCTCTGAGATGCTTTGTGTATTAATAGTAGTAGCATTCACCGGCAAATCAACATTGTTTCCTCCTGAATGTGAAGTTTCTGGTGAGGTTGATATTGTAACACGAGATGATGTCTCCACTCTATTGCTAGGAACCTTTCTCTCGATCCCATAAGCTTCTGTGGGACGTCTGTCAAAGGCCCTCGAGCTTCCTGACTTTATGTAGATTCGACAGATACTGAATTCGTTCCTCAGCTATATTGAAATAGCAACAAACTTTGTTAAAACCTTTTCTGATCAAGAAAGATTAACATTTTTTTCTAATTAGACACTAACGTATGCATCTTAGGATGGTAGAAAACTATAAATTCGATGAAATTAATATATATAAACCAATAGAGAAAAATATGCATGATGCATGATATTTTTTGGTTTTTTATCATTTTATGTATTCATGATTTGGGTAATTTCAAATACTTAAAACATATGTAAACCGTTTAAATTTACCGCTCACTCTTTTACCACATACTGCATATCACTTTTGAAAAGACTTGCAAGTAAAACCTGATATATATATTTACACATCTATGATAATGATTTTGGACAGAATCATATATAGCTAGGGTAATTCGTTTTGATATTTCTCTGTTGTAAAAAATTTTGTTTAAAAAGATTATACAGTTAGTTCGCTGCACATGGTTGTCCAAAAAGGGTTTTGAGACATCAGTTATATATTATATTAAAATTCCACATATAAAATTTGGTGTTTAAGAAAAAGAAAAGTCGTGTTCAATTAGTCTATATTTGATGAAAATTTTCATTTTAAAGATGTGATCTTGCACCTTTGGGTTTGTAGATTCACTGGCTGTTTCATCAACAGCTTTATACTCATTCATCTTCCACTTTGTTTTTCTCCCAGTAGGTGCTTTTCCTGTATAGAATACCATCGTCTTCTTAACTCCGATCACTCGGTTATCAGGCGAGAACACGGGGCCTGGTGAACCAGTTGCTTTCCAGTATCCTGAACGAGTGGTCCTGCTTGGTCTTCCTCCTCTAGCTTCCCGCTCTTGTCTTGGCACGAAGAAAAGCCATTGTTCTGCATCTCCTCGACACCTCTCTCCCGCAAGATCTACAAACAAAAACACACACACACACACACACACACCAAGAACACACTTCTCAATTTTTGTGTAAAACGTCACTTTATGTATGTACGCTTACATGTTAATTTAAACAAAAATATATTTATAGAAAATTATATTGTTTAGTGTTAGGAATAATTATGATTCTTTTGTATATAGTTGTTTTACATATAATCCCAAACGCAAACGGAAATAAATCCTACCTATTGTTTTTGTTTTATAAAAATTTAACCAACCTATATAGTTACAGCTACAAAATAAATAAACATAAATACAAACAAATAATTAAAACCTATATTTCATGCATACAATCTCAAGATGACATTGATCTACTCAAGAAACGCAAGAAGGAAGACTCTACAGTGAGACGACGTGACGTTATGCGCTCCTAATTATTTGATTACACATCTAGACGACAAACATATCATCGACATGATTTATAGCTAGTGACTGCATACGTACTTGGAAGCTGAGTAGGCTCAACGCTAAACACATCAAGGATTGGTATGAGGCTGTGAATGGTGGCATTTCCTCCACTGAGCTGGATTCTTAGGTAGAACGTAAGAAGCTCTTCTTCCGTCGGATAGAACCGAAACCCTACACGAAGCTCTTCCCCCATTTGTTTCTTGAGTAAAAGTGAAACCTCATGAGCTCATGATGAATAAATAGTTGCAAGTAGCTAGAGATTAGTTTTTTTCTCCGAGTGAAATAGGAAAAGTTTTACGCGTTTGGAATTTAGTTTTTGGTCGAGTGTATTATTATTTGTCTTTTCATATTTTGTTGGAGAATTGGCCACGGGCCCATATGTGTGATAATTTCGTTCCATTTCTATCATATCTATACGTGTGACAGTGAAAGCTTTTTCTCAAACCACATACCTTTATCATTGAATAAGTCAAGGCTTCTTCTTACTAAGTCTCCTACAAAATATATATTCATTATTTTTTCTTTATTATATCCTCGCATTTTCCATTGTTACATCCATCTCCATGCATGCATGTTCTGTTTTGGGTAAATTCCTCGAAATTAATAAATATAAAGACATTTTATATATTGATCCAACCATATTGAGCCATCAAACACACACACAATGATCCAACCATAGTTAATTCGATCAGCACTCCCGTAGCAAATCCCATCTTTGGTTGATTCCTACATATATATATTTAATATTACTTTCTTCTATCCAATGTTTTATAAAATTGGACTTTTTTTTTTGTTTTTTTCGAATTAGCTATATTAATATCAAAATTGTAGTTTATAATTTTCTTCATTTTGTTACGGAGCCGTGCCTACGTGAGGCAAAAAGAAACTCTCGCCTACGGCCAAAAATTTTAGAAAAATTATAGATGATAATATACTTCTAATCATTGTAATTAACTAGCTACAATCTCACTTTTGATATTGAAACAACGTGGTATTTTTAATTTTGGGTAACATAATACTTAATGAAGTCTTTTAAATTAAAAACTGATCAAACCAAAAATCAAACATTGAAATTACAAATTGTGATAACTAATATATTCACATTCTTAGATTAATATAGTAATGGTGCCACTTTTTATACCAAAGAAGGGATAAGACATGATGTTTCAAAAAAAAAAAAAATCTTATTGTTGATTTTCCTCCTTTATCTATGTGTGATATTAATTGTTAGTTTAGAAACTATTGTTTTATATGGATTGTAGTAGAAAAAAAAATCAACACCGCCTTCGGCCTCCATATCTCTAGGCACAGCTCTGATTGTAGAAGTATTTTTTTCTACAGAAACATATTTGTGAGAACAGAACCTTTTAGCCTTCGTTCCAGAGTGAATTCTGAGCGAGGATGCCAATCACCGTTCTAATTCCGAACTAAAAGAGAGACTATATATAATTTGCGAGGTGAAAGTAAATTCTTATTGCCATAAATGATTGTTTCTCCCCCTTTTACAACATCTCTCTCCTCTCTTATTTATAGTGCTATTACAGTTAATGCTGAATCAATCAGAGGCGTACGCACTCCATTAATGTAATTTAATTCGATAATTTGAACGCCTTCCGAGCTCCGGTGCACCTTAGCTCGTAGTTATCCTTTTCACTTCACTTCTCCCGCTTCGGTTTAATGGACCATCCCTTTTGTAGTCCGGCCCATCCAGCCTATTTGTCTTGGGCCCAGATCCATTATCCAAGCTCACGGATCGCGGTACCAACAGTTGCCCCCTAAGTCTCCCGAGCTCTTTAGTTCGGGGGACTTTTGGCTTTCGATGTACCGCTTCGGGAAACTGAATATCTCCCGTATCCCATGATTTGATTGTGATAATGATGGGATTTGCCTTCCCGAAAAAGCCTTGGGGCCCGCTATGCGGTTCAACACGCTATAAGAGAGAGAGGAACAAACCAGAACCTTTCGCTTCCCTAGGTATTCATTGCTTTCCCTCGATCCGGCGTATAAAGGTAGTTCACTTATCACTTTCCTGCTATCTCTTTTTTTTTTCCTCTACAATCGTTTTTTTTTTGTATTTCGCTTCTTCCTCTAAAGCTACCACGACTCCTGCTTGGGAGCCCAGCATCGAACCGACCTCGGGATCCGCTGATCCCCCTTTGATTGTTATCTCAGATTCGGCTGACAAACCCATAGAGAGCGGTGCCCCTACTCCGGTTATCTCATGCGACCAAGATGATGACAACCCGTAGCAGACTGAGCAATCGAGGAAGAGGAAGGAGCCTGAAACTCTTACTTCTTCCCGTGAGAAGGTTCGAGCCCGAATCGGCTCTTCCGGAGACGGACAAAGTAGGTCCAGTTCGAGGGATGGTGTGCCACTTTCCGAGAAGAAATCCAGGGATCCTCTTCAGTCTAAGGAGTCTGGAGGTTCCTCCAGTAAGCTCCCCGCAAAGGAACATCGTCACTCTCCCCGAGGTAAGCGTTTTTTTTTTTTTTTTACACCATGTAATTCATGCTGATTCTTAAGTAAGCTCGCCTATTTTTCTTTTTTTAACGCAGTCCCTCCTCCCTCTCCAGCGCAGTTAATGAGGAGTTACGTTCGGCCCGGAGTTTGTGTTCCACCTTTCGCGGACATGTCCGAACTCAACGGCGGAAACTTCATCTGATTTGCGGATAAGGTTGGCGAGGTAAGTAAGATTTTTCTGTTCTCTTCCTTAGGTCATAACGGTTTGTGGACTTTACTAACCTTCCACTCCTGCAGATGATGATCGAGGTCAACAACTCCGTTGCTTCGTATGAATACCAACTCTTTGCTTCGCCTTCAGCCTCCGAAGTGAAGAAGCTAAAAGACTGGGTGGCCGAACTAGAGACCCAGGTGGAGGAGTATGCCCGACTGGAAGCGGTAAATGCTAACTCTGTGGAGAAGGCCGAACAGATCCGATCCCGAATGAAAAAGGCCGAGCTCCAAGTACTTGACCTCGAGATTGCCAACAAGGATCTAAGAGAGAAGTTGAAGAAAGCCGGAGACCTTTACTATGAGGCCATGGAGAGTGAGAAAGCTTCCAAGAACAGGCTTCACGAGGTCGAACTTCGTAACCAGCTTTTGGAAGCTAGTCATAGTTGCAAAATGGAGAAAGTTCAAAGAGAAGAGCGCCAATCGATGAGACGAACCCTTCGCCCCCTAATTGAGGATGTAAGGGCGCACTTCGAGGAGAGGGAAGGGCTAACCCAGGCTCTGGTCAAGGCTGCTGAGATCAAGGCTAACCGGATGCTGATCGAAGAAATCTCAAAGGGGGAGATTGCTGACCTCGAAGGCGAGCTCGAATCTATCCGGGCTGATGAAGAAAAGGCCGAGGGAAACGTTGCGAAGGTAACCCTCCATGACTTTGATATCTGAACCTTCTCCAGCCTTTTGGCAGATTCCACCCTGAATTGTTGTGTAGCGAGCCCCCGTTGAGCATTGGAATCGATTTCTCTGGGACTAACATCGGACAGATGTCGAACCAGGAACTGGAGGCGATCAGAGCTAACATTCACAGGACTGATGTGCCCGAGGTGTCGATGTCCGAGCTTTTCCCGGAAGTTCCTGAAGAGTTGACCGCGAGCGCTGTGGATCGCAGTTCGGGCCCTGTTCCCCCTTCTACTTCGTGAATTCCTATTCTGGGGTTGTTTTGGGCCCAAGTGGCCCCCTTTTGTTGTTGTTCCTTGTTTTTGACTTAGTTCGGGAGTTTTTGGTCTTGGTGGCCCTCCCATGACTTTTCCTGCTTTATCAGTTTAACTCCTCTTTCCTTTTATTGCCCATTTCGTATTTATTTGGAAAGAATCGACTTTGGTAGTTGTGAGAAACGGCTAGGGTTCACGCAACAACTTTTACCAAGTAAACTCTTAGCAGAATGATTCCCGATAGGAAAATTTACTTAGAGCCAGTAGGAGGTAACGCTGAATGAAATATACGGAACTTATCAATGTTTAAAATTAAAACGAAGTAAGACCTCGGTTTAAAGCGGAGCGAACTCCGCGCCAGTTTTGCGAAGTCACTAATGAATAAAAACTTATTGTTTCTTTGTAGTACGAAGTACATTTTTCGGTTTAGATTGACGAAGTGAGACTTCGTTTTTAAAGGTACGAAGTGAGACTTCGGTTTTAGCGACAAAGTTAGATTTCAGTTTTGTTTTAAAGATTTGAAGTGAACTTCGGTTTTAAGGTACGAAGTGAGACTTCGGTTTTAAAGTTACGAAGGGACTTCGGTTTTAAAATTACGAAGTGAGACTTTGGTTTGTAAAGATACGAAGTGAGACTTCGGTCTTAAAGATACGAAGTGAGACTTTGGTTTTAAAATTACGAAGTGAGACTTTGGTTTGTAAAGATAGGAAGTGAGACATTGGTTTTAAAGATACGAAGTGAGACTTCGGTTTTAAAATTACCAAGTGAGACTTCGGTTTTAAAGATATGACAAAGTGCACAAATGCTTAAAAAGATAGCTGGACCTGAAATTGGGCTGCCTACGTACCCTCTTTGGGATCAAGCCAATCGTAGTTCGATACAATGTTCAAATCGAACTATGTGTAGAAACGTTTGAGATGTAAAGAATTCCAGGACCTCGGCACAGGTTTCCCTTTTAATTCCTCCAGTCGGTAAACGCCGTTCCGGACTTCGCAGGTGATCTTATATGGCCCTTCCCAATTTTCCTGAATTGTTTTCTTCGGTGTTTTTGTAGACCTTCCGAAGGACTAGATCGCCGACTGCCAAAGGCCTGCTTCGGATCTTGGAGTTATAATATCGGGCAACGGCGTTCTGGTAATTCTGCATCCGAACTAAGGCTTGATCCCAACGCTCATTTATGATATCGAGGGTATCCTGTAGAAATTCCTCATTCTCCGTAGCCCAAAGTGGATTTATCGTGGAACGAACTCCGGGTAATTCTATGTCAGCTGGGACTATAGCGTCAACTCCGTATACTAGGGAAAAAGGTGTATCATTAGTAGTCTGGCGAGTTGTTGTTTGAATTGCCCAAAGTACGCCTTGCAGTTCGTCCGGCCAGCGCCCTTTGCGAGAGTCGAGCCGTTTCTTCAAGTTAGCTAATATGACTTTTTTCATTGCTTTGGCTTGCCCATTACCTTGCGAGTAACGAGGAGTTGACTTGTTGAGTCGTATTTTCCATTTCGCATAGAAGCCTTTGAACTACGAGGAGATGAATTGCGGGCCATTGTCCGTGACGATTTCATGAGGAATGCCGTACCGGTAGATTATGCTTTTCAACACGAACTGTTCTACCTCTTCACTTGTCACTTTTGCATAGGCCGCTGCTTCCACCCATTTGGAGAAATAATCGGTAAGAGCCAGCATGTACTGAACTCCTCCTGGTCCTCGATGTAAAGGGCCAATGATGTCCATCGACCACCTCATGAACGGGTAAGGTGCAGACACCAAAGACAGGAGTTCGGTTGGCTGATGGATTGATGGAGCGTGCTTTTGACACTTCTCACAGGTTCGGGAGTATTCCTCGCAGTCGGCGACCATAGTAGGCCAGAAATACCCTTGTCTCTTGATTTTGAAGGCCAAAGTCCGCCATCCGGAGTGATTTCCATTGGGACCATCATGAACAGCTAATATTAATGCCACAGACTCTTCACCGGCGACAAACGTTAGATAAGGACCAACTACACTTCAGCGTAGGAGTATTCCGTTGTAGATGCAATATTGTGCACTGACAATTTTGAGCTTCCTAGTTGCGCACTTATCAGCTGGGAGTTCTCCTTTTTCCAAGTAAGCCCAGATCGGGCTCCGCCAGTCTCCTGCCCCCAATAGTTGGTGTCCGTATTTCTCGAAGGTGTGTACGGGAGAACTGCTCGGTTGGTGGTAGGTGGGCTAGATGAGTCCAGAATTCGGATGGAGTCTTGTTCCATCGTAGGAGACCGAATAATGTCCAAAGTAGGTGTGATGGGAGCCGAGTCACTTATGGTGGAGGGTCAGAAATAGTCTTGCGAACCACTTCTTTGGCAGCTAATTTTTTCTTCATTGCCCGGGTTATCGCATGCGAACTCTCTAAACGTATACTTGGAAATTCGATGACTTCCACTGGGATAATTCTGGCAGTTGCGAGGTCCAAAGTCGAGGCTAGCGCTGCTAAGGCATTTGCAGCGGAGTTTTCACTTTGTGGGATCTTAGTGACCTCGAAATCGTCAAACTTTGTTGCCAACTCCCGGGCTGCTGCTAGGTAAGCTTCCATGCGTCCATTTTTTGTCTCGTATTCGCCCAGAAACTGGTTAGTGACCAGCTGCGAATCAAAAAAATCCCAGAGTTTTGGACACCGATCCCTACTGCGAGGCGTAAGCTAGCGAGAAAAGATTCATATTCAGCTTCGTTGTTTGATGCACTGAATGCTAGGCGGAACGACTGCTCGAACAATTTGCCTGTAGGGGAGGTGAGGCAAACCCCAATCCCTGCAATTGTTCTGGAAGACGCACCGTCTACGTGCAACGTCCATGGGACCTCGACGTTATCTTCGACTGAACTGGCGAGAGAGAGTTCTATAAGAAAATCTGCCAGCACTTGGGGCTTAGCACAAGTTCGAGTTCAGAATTCAATGTCATATTCACTATGTAGTACCGTCCGAAGTGGTTGTGTCGTTAGGATTACGATCAAATGAGATTGAAAGTAAGGCCGTATTTTTCTTGCCGAAGTAACTACTTGATATGATAATGGGAAGCGTCAGGACATGTGCTCATTGTTTGATGCGTATCTGCTCAAACACGAGAAATTTGTGCATGAAACCAGTTGGAGAATGTGATCAGCGCAATTACAAAACTCCTCGAAGAAGAATCAGATCAAACAGAGTTCAGATGAAGGAGTTACGCAATTTACAAAACAGGTGATCTCCAGCTTACGCGAATTCAGACATACGCCCATTAAAAGGAGGATTTTGACCAGACCATATTGAATTAAGCTACGAACCAAATTGTTCTAGAATCCTGGTCCATCAGAGAAACCCAACAGAGTGGATTCAACCCAAAATCAAGAAGAAAAGAGAGATTTTCTCCCATTCTCAAAGCATCATTTATTTATGTGGTTTTCTCTCTCTTACACGCACTTTAGAGTTTGAATTTCAATTCCCAAGTTGCTGCATTCCCAAGTTGCTGCATGTTATAGGAAATTGTTGTATCTCCTCTTTATAATGAGGCTTAATTCATGAATAAAAAATATGTTTTGTTGTTGAGTACAAATCAGAGAAGTTTCTCTCTTTCAAGATGTGATATCTTGTAATTTTTGGAACTCCATGTTCATGGTGTGTCATATCTATGTTCATGGTTGGTTCAGACTTATCATAGATCCTTTCACAGATCTTTATGGCGTCTCTTGATCCATCTCTCTATCCATTCCTTGTTGGTTTGTCATATCCAGCAAGTTGTCGATCCCTTTTGGTGTGTAATATCCAAAGAATCGATCCACCGGTATATCAGGAGTCTTCTGCAGCTCTTGTGCGACCATTCGCTCCACATCCTTTCATCCTTTAGACTTCACAGTCTCTTGGATGCAAAGTTTATCCCTTTCACCACCTTAGAGTGTTGACACCTTGGGAGAATCATATCACTACTGCTAGGCCCAGCTTCTCCATCATAGGATACCTGGATTCTGCCCCTGTAAATGACTTACTGACATAGAAAATCGGCCTCTGGTTCCCTCTTTCTTCGCGAACTAATACTCCGCTCACTGCGCTGTCCGAGACAGCTACATAGAGGAAAAGTGGTTCACCTAATTTAGGCTTCGCCAACACCGGAGGTTGAGATAGGTATGCTTTCAGCTCAGTAAACACTTCCTCGCACTTCGTATCCCACACCGGGAGATGGGAGGCACTTGTCCGTTGACCGGGAGATGAAACGATTAAGAGCTGCGATTCGTCTGGTGAGACGTTGTACTTCTCGTTGTGTCCTCGGGGAGCCCATGGATAAGAAAGCGTTGATTTGTCTCAGATTAGCTTCGATTCCCCACTCTGTGACAATGTAACCTAAAAATTCCCCGGATGGGACCGCGAAAGTGCACTTTGTAGGGTTAAGCTTCATCCCGAACTGGTTCAGGATGTCGAAACAAACTTTCAAGTCTGCCAGGTGCGAACTGGCTTCCATGGATTTTACCAGCATATCGTCAATATAGACTTCCATGGTTTTTCCGAGCTGCTGCTCGAATATCCAATTCATTAGACGCTGGTAGGTTGCTCCAGCTTTTTTCAATCCAAATGACATCACTGTGTAGCAATAAGTCCCGCGGTCCGTAATGAATGCGATTTTTTCTTGATCTTCAGGATTCATGAGGATTTGGTTGTAACCGGAGAAAGCGTCCATGAAGGACATTACTTCATGTCCCGAGGTTGACTCGACTAGCCTGTCAATGTGAGGAAGTGGGAAACTGTCCTTGGGGCATGCCTTGTTCAGATCGGTATAGTCAACGCAAACCCGTGACTTCCCATTCTTCTTCTTTACAACCACCATGTTTGCAATCCATTCTGCGTACTTTACTTCACGGATTTGACCTGCATTCAGTAAACGATCTACCTCTTTGTTAACGATCTCAGCTCGCTCAGGACCGAGTTTCCTTCGCTTCTGCTTTACCGGCATGAACGTCGGATCTACATTCAGCTCGTGTGAAATGACCTCCGAACTGATCCCGAGCATTTCACCAACGGACCACGCGAATGTGGAAATGTTCTCCTTTAGAAAGGAGATCAAATTGGCTCGGAGCTCGCTCCCAAGTCCGGCTCCGATCTTGATTTCCTTGTCTAGAAACTTATCATTAATAAAAACTGACTCAGTGAGGTCACCTTTAAGCTGCTTCCGAACTGGATTCTTTGTGACCTCGAGCTGCGGTTGCTATTGAACTAAAAGTTTGTGATTCGCCAGATAGCAACTTCTAGCCGTCCTTTGGCTTCCAAAGCACTGATGGTACGTTGAGGCTACAACCTTCATCTGAAAAAGCCAAGGTGTTTCCATTATAGCATTGTAGGCCGCAGGTCGGTCAAAGACCGTGAATTCCACCATTTTCACTACGCCTTGAGTAGAAACTGGTAATGTAATTGTCGCAATGACATCGACGTCTCACTCGTAAATGAGACTAGTGGAGAAGGTGGTCCTACAATATGTTCTCTTCCGATGCTCACTCTATTAAGCGTTTCTAGGAATATTAAATGCACTGAACTCCCAGTATCTATCAGGATCCGGCATACTTCGTGATTTGCAACATCCAATGATATGACGAATGCATCGTCATGCGGAGTACTTAGTTCCTCGGTTTCTTTCTCCGAGAAGGTGACTACGGGTATATCGTTCGCAGTGAATTTGATTAGCTTAGGCTGCGGACTCATGAGCTTCCGCTAATGGTCTTTTATTGCTGTGACGGAGTTTCGGAAGAGGCGTGATCCTCCCATTATGACATCTATTCTTTTCTTGGGAGCTGCATCACTGTGAGCTTGCTTTGGTTTCTTTTGTGGTGGAGCTTCCTCATTAGACTCAAATGGTGCTTTCTGATCGAGCTCACTGATAGTAACGTCTGGCATTTCGCCAGACACTAATTTTTCCACGAGGAGATGCATCAGCTTTTTGCAGTCCCGGGTTGAATGTCTGTTTGCTTTATGTAGCTCGTAGTACGCATTTTCATCCCGGACCCACTTGTTGCTTGGGAGCACCCCGCTCTTGGTGCGCGGTGAGAATGGTGGTTTGGATGGTGAATTTCTTGGGGAACCTTTTTGTGGATACTTGTCCACAGCAAAAGTTCATGGTCCGGGCTTCAGAGTGGATGGAGGAGTCTTTTTGGCGGGCACTTCGAATTGAGGTTTGGTGGCTACTTTATGCTTTTGAGCTGCGACTGCCCTCTCTTCCTCTGCAACTATCCAGTTCGAGGCCTGATGTAATGCGTCTTGGATGGTAGGGAATTGATTTACGGTTAGCTCTTCGCGGAAGCGGGACTCATGCCAAAGGCCGTTTTTAGTGCAGCCAAGGCGGTTGAATCCGAAAGCCCTGGAATCTGGACTTGAATTTCATTGAATTTAGTGATGGATGAGCGGAGTGATTCTCCGGCAGTTTGGTTCAAGTTCCAGAGTTGGGCGTCCGTTACTGCTGTTTCAATCAAGCTAGAGTACTGTTTGAGAAATGAAGTTGATAGCTCCGTGAAGTTGTTAATGGAGCCAGCTGCCAAGGATGCGAACCAGAGCAGAGGTGGCCCGCAAAACGTCTCTGCAAACAATTTACAGTATTCAGCGTCCGCTTTGTGCGGTTCGAGGTCCACGCGGCTAGCCGTCAGCAAGAAAGTTTTGAGGTGAGTTGTCGGGTCCCCTTTCCCCTCGTAGCTCGAGAATTTTATTTTTCCAGTGTCCTTGACGCGAACTCGGGCACCTGTTTGGAGAAAGGAGTTCGATTTGACTCTTCGATTACTCGGGAGATGTCCGGTGCCGAAGTGGTTGCACTGTGCATCAGAGATCGTATGTCTCAGATCTCGCTTTGCATTCTATGAAACTCGAGGTTGGAAGAAAAACCTGGAGTAAAGTTCTCTCGGAGGTTTCCTCCCACTGGGGGAGGGATCCGAACTGGAACTTCAAATATCCAGCGACTTCGATTTGAACCGGGGTATGACTGTCACCGACCAATGGTGGTGTTGGTTGAGAGACTGTATGAGGTGGGAAGGTATTCCCCGGGGTCGCCGTTGCCGCTGCCGGCTGCGAGGCGAATGATGGAATGTTGCCAGTGAAATCTAAAGGACGTCGCCACGGGTTTTGCTCGGAAGAAAGGAGATCTACCCGATCGGCGTACGCACGATGAGAGGCGGAAAGATCAGCGACGGAGCTTGTGATCGTCTCCAAGCGAATAGAGATCTGCCCCTCCAGGCTGTCGAAGCGTTCGGATAAAGCAGCGGAGGCTGTTTGCTGACGGTCTGTCTTTTCGGCCAAATCCTGCAAAAGTTTCTGGATTTTATCCAAGGTCACTTGGTTGGGGGATTCGTTAGCCATGAAGGTGTTTGTTTAGTTTGGGATCGTAGGTAGAATCGGAACTAGCGAGAGTACAGGTGATGGAAGCCTCCTTCTAGCGCCAAATGTGAGAACAGAAGCTTTTAGCCTTCGTTCCAGAGTGAATTCTGAGCGAGGATGCCAATCACCGTTCTAATTCCGAACTAAAAGAGAGACTAATTATAATATGCGAGGTGAAAGTAAATTCTTATTGCCAGAAGTGATCGTTTCTTCCCCCTTACAACATCTCTCTCCTCTCTTATTTATAGTGCTATTACAGTTAATACTGAATCAATCAGCGGCGTAAATCTCGCACTCCATTAATGTAGTTTAATTCGATAATTTGAACGCCCTCCAAGCTCCGGTACACCTTAGCTTGCAGTTATCCTTTTCACTTCACTTCTCCCGCTTTGGTTTAATGGGCCGCCCCTTTTGTACTCCGGCCCATCCAGCCTATTTTTCTTGGGTCCAAATCCATTATCCAAGCTGACGGATCGTGGTACCAACAATATTGTTTTTATGATGTCGCTCTATTGATGATTCTGTAGACGTATTTGAGAGTTGACACATAGACAAGAAAAAATGGATATACTTTATACGGATATCCATACCTACTCAATATTACAAGAAATTTAGAAAGTTGTTAGATACTAATCGAACAATTTAAAGATGCTGAATTATAAAGCCACCGTGCGATTACTCAATGACTGTAATTAAGCAGAAAATATTGTGTAGAAATGATATGATGATGTATTTAAGTTTTTGAAAAATTTAAAATATAATCTTTTCAAGTTGAAGAAAGAATTCATTTTGTTTTTACTTCCAAAGTAAAATTTTCAGTTTTAGGGGTTAGTGTTAAAAGTTTAGAGTTTATGATTTAAGTTTAGAGTTGTAATACTCCAACTCATCGATTACTTTTTGAACATCGAATTTGACTCTATACATCTTATCAATTATATATACATCAAAGTCCTTTATTCATAATATACGAACTCCTTTAAATTGATACATTATATATGTTAAATTTAGATTTAATTATGAGTTTCCAACTCAAAACTAATTGGTAATGAGTGGAGAAATTCTAACTCTTTATATATCACTTGATATTTTTTTCAATTACCGATGTGAGACGTATTAATACCCACTTCTTCCGCTCTTCACGCTGAGCACGACCATCTAAAGTGTGGACATATGTAGAAACAACATCTACAAATTGGTCCAACAATCGGGTGACTCTCATATCATGTTAAATTAAAGTTCAATTATGGGGTTCCAATTCAAAATAAATTGGCAATCGGTAAAAAAACCACAACTTTATATATCACTTGATAATTTTTTTAACTATATCGATGTAGAAAGTATTACATTAATATAATATAGAAGCTATTGAAAAATATATTGTTATTTATATTGTCGAAGATATTTCATATTTGACAGGAATAAACAGAAAACTTATTCGAGACAAAAAAAGAAAAAAGGTCAGTCAATTGGTTTTCGCGAACAAAACAAAATGTTGTAAGGAGCAGGAACCAAAAGCAAAGAAACAAAGAAGGGTGAGATAGATGTTAGTGTGGTCCTCTTAAAATAGTTATCCAAGAGTGACTTAAATCGGGTGGAAAGTTTTAATCAAGTTCAGTTACCACGTGATCACTTAACAGTACTGATCAATGAAGAGAACAACTAAATGGTGTTGACAGGAAGAAGAAAAAAAAAAAGGAAGGCCGCCAATAACAAAAGTACAAGTGTAAAACCATTAAGAATCACGAATAGTAAATGTTAGGCTAATTGGTCCATTAGGTTCACACAAGAGCTCGTTACTTGTATCTTTCTATATCTAAATATTGGATGTCTTATTAAAATATGTACGGTTATAACTAATTCGTATCGGTCTTTGTATATATTTTAGTCATCAATAAATAAATAAATTTAGTCGTGTATATACATATCGGTTGAAGAATTTTAGGGTTTCATGTTTGTGTAGGAAATCAATATTTTTTCAAGCAGCTCCATGACTTTTCTAATAGTTTTTGTTTGAGGTGATTTATATTATGTTAGAAACATCAATATATATATATATATATGTATTTTCTTATTGTATGAGCTATGTTTTGGGCCTTTTGGCATCAGTTCAGCGCTGATCTAATTAATCTCAAACGTTATTTCATGAATTTGCTTCTTTAAGTATTAGTCCCCACAAACTCTTTCTTACTGAAAAAGATGTTATCATGCCGCTCAATAAATTATATATGTCGTAAGTCGTTCTAGACTTCTTCGATAAATAAATACTTAAATAGTCAAGTAGTCCTGATATGTATGAAATTAAAATTATTTTTGTATTATGAAAAGTAAACGGTCTTTATTATACGGTTACAAAATCATAATAATTAATATTTAATTCGAATTGTGGATAGGGTGAGGTTCAGATTTACTATAATCATAGGGGTTATATTGACCATAAAGATTATCAATATAAACGATGAAATGCAAGAAAATAGTAAAATCCTTGGATTACTAGGTAGTGGGTAAACATAATGGGATTATTACAGAAATAGGCATTTGTTGAGTCAAATATTAGAATTTATGAACTTTTGTCATGCTTATGAGATTAGGCATTTTTTTTACAATTTTATCTTTTGGTTCTCTGTATCTCTTTCAGTCTTTCTTACTTCTTCTCCGACCATTAACATCATCTCGGAGGTTGACGAATTCAATGAATTCAGTAAAACTAAACCCTAAGGAGATCATATCTTGAGAATCCAAGGGAACCAATTATAAACACTAATTGAATTAAAACTTCCAATTCATCTCCAAATCTAATCCATATCTAAAAATTATATGTTTTATGATTAGAAAAATCCTGAATAAAATTAGTAGGTAAATCACCAGCACAAAACGATGGTAAAGTAACCATTACCAAGGTGGAATCAATATCTTCGTCGCCGCCGTTGGAAGCCAAAGAGGATGAATCGTTGTGAGGAAGCTTTTTATAACTGAACTTCAGATCTGCGACGAGATCCAATAGCCTGAGATTCTAATGCTTTATGGCCGACAAACCTTCAGTAGAAAGGGTTCATAGAGATGGTCGGTGATCGGACATATGCGAGCTGTCGGAGAGTGGAATTGAGAGTTTGAAAAAACTTGTTCACGGCGGAGAGAAGAGAGAAAAAGAGAGTTTAGGATTATGTGGAAATATGGACAATTTCGTTATTTTAATCCAGTTAAAATACCTCTTTTTGAGAGTCCGGATAATAGTAGATCCTAAATCTATAAAATTCTAAAAAAAATGTCTATTTCTATAATTAATCCGTAAACATAATTCATAAACAATGTTGCTGTTGATTACAAAGGAATACCCTAAAAATATCTTTAATAAACGTCTTTATAATTCTCGTACTTCAAACCTCGCGACTAATCCAGGTTGTCGTATATTTTATTCATAACTTATGAGTTTAAAGTTTAAACACTATGATTGATATTTTATTAAAACTTTTTAATTTCATAACTTTCTACGATCGTTCGTCGATTGTATCTAATACTAGTACCTCCATAATCACTATATTGACATTTGTCTCTATAACTCAACAAGTCAAATATGTCCATAGCCATTCATAAAATACGGTGAATTAATGGGGAGGAGACAGTTGTGGCTTCTCGGATTGTTGAATTTAATTATCATTTGGTATCCAACTACAGTCTTACAGTATAATTTAAAGTTAAGAATCATTTACCGGAATCCAATTTATCTTTGGTAGGATTCAGTTTTCTAGAGAGATCAATATAATCACTCTCAAATACATTAAACATAAACATATACTACAGTTTTTAACCTTTACCCAAGTGTTTTTTTACTTCAAACGTTGAAAGATCGTTGGAAAGCATTCGTAGTGTTTCCTATGACACTGACTGTTTTTTCTTGGCGTAGATCCATCTACTGCCATATATATAGTCGAAGAGACGACAACTATCCCAAAAAAAAAAACCATTACAATTTTCAATACAAAAATTTCAAGAAATATTTAACAACACCGCTACTTTTAATTATTGTAATAATGCCCATGGGTTGGTCTGTTGTTACTCATGTGGATTTAATCCTTTTGACCGACGTCGACAGTGAAAAAAATTACAAGTCAAAATTTTGAGCAATATACTCTTTCACCAATGTGCATCCCTCCCCGTAAGAAACATAAAGCTTCTCGATTCACGTAATGAAGGATATTTAATTTGGTGGAAGAGAACCATTAGAAATGCGTGCTAAAAGGCACTCAAGTTTAAGTGTGAGATAGATAGGTGTTGGTGTGGTCCTCTTAACAGTAATCCAAGAGTGAACAAAAGACTAAGAAATTGGGTTGAAATTCAGTTTCAAAACATGCATGAATACGTTCAATATGTCTTCAAATTTTTACAGATACTCATGTATCAGTAAAAGTGGTAAAGTGTTCAAACATTTATATGCAAAAGTAGTGAACATATGACTAATTGTTCCAAGTGGTCAAACAGCTCATTAGTACTACATAAACTAATTCGTGTCCACCTAATTGTGTCTATCGATATTTTAATTAAAGTTACATGCATGTGTACTAATTAATAACTTTATTATATTTATCTTTTAAGCAAATCCTTTACTCAATGCGTAAATTATTTAACTAATAAAACGTGTTAATATAAGTGGGGGTTATTGGTTTAAGTTTTGAATAGAGTTTTAAAGATTTAAAATATTATGTAAAACTAATTATTGTACTTGAATCTAGATGGGAAAAAGCCTATGTTAAACTGAATTTTTTCACCGTATGTATTTTACGAACAAATAAACCGTGCTTATTTCAATATGAGCGAACACGAAATTCAAATAACATGCATGAACTTCAATTCTGATATCTAAATCAAAAATAACTTAGACGAACGTTAATCAACAATATGCTCGGCTGGTGATGGCAGCCGTATCGGTGATGTAGATAGGATACACAAAATAATATCTCAGTTTATACAGATTAGGTATGTCGTTAAAAATGCGAGGTTAGACAAAAAGAACACATAAAATAGTCATGCCTAACTTTTGATTTCAATATTGCACAAAGACATTGGTGAAAATATTTATTTTTCATGTCTTATCATAAGACTCTCAAATAAGACAACCGCAAAAAATTTCTCGGAAACTGTCTTTGGCTTTTGATTCCGGAGACCTAAAAGGCGAAAAAGTCTTGTTTCTTTTGTCTACATCCTGGAAAATAACGACAACGTCAAATCATCATATATTCTCTTGTTTTTTTTTTTTTTGCAAAACATTTTCTCTTGTTTTTTTTTTTTGCAAAAGATTTTCTCTTGTTTTTTTTTTTTGTGTCTTTTACTTGTTAAAAGACTTGTAGCTTGTTCAATTTCGTTTATTTATGGATTATCTTATTTTCTATTCTTTTGAAAAAAAACAAATTTCAACAATTTCTTTTCTAAAAGAAAAAAATTTCTATCAACTTAATATTTATTACTAATATAGTTATAAGAGAAAAGTCGTCCACTTGTCGTTTCTCAATCTGTAATATACTTAAATTCATATTTCTTAATTAAATTATAATTTTAAAATGACCTAATTTGTTTATATATATATATATATATATACTCATATATGTATTTTATACTTATTTAGCTTTTTTCCTAATTTAATAAGACACATAATTTAGTAGTTTGTGATAAAAGAAAATAAATTCCTTTTTTTTATATCAATATGAAGTATTTGTGTTAATTATTAATATGTCACTAGATTTTAACTCGCGTTACATAGTGGAACTATTTTTTTAAATTAAAATATTAAAAAATTAAGTTATATACATTTGTTTATACACACACATATATATATATATATATATATATTCAGTTTTATCATTAGTTATAACTCATAATCACAAATTTTCTTATATATGCGAAATGATATTATTATGTGTACTGTTTTGAAATCCAGAAATAATATTTAGAAAACCAAATAGTCAAAAATAAAATATTACAGTATCGTTAATTTAACTTTATGAATAATTAGAATTTTTTTTGTCGTCATAGGTTATATAGTTTTTTAAAGATTTTCTTAGAAAGATTTGTTCAGTAATCTTTAATATACAATTTTACAAATTATATGCACATCTATTATTGTTATTAATTAAAATCAATTTAGATAATTTTATAAAACCTACACTCTTTGAATAAAAAAATTATTAAAAATAGTCATTTTCTAAGTTATAAAATTACAAAAAGTTGAAACATCTTAGCTACTAATTATCAGTATATATAGGGGAGGAGATGTTTAGAGTATGTTGTTAGGTTTTAACTAAAAAATTTAAAACTAATATTTTCTAAAAATTTAAGAAATATTTGTGGAAACAATTAATATATTTTTTTACAAATTAACAATTATTCTATAGAATATCTTCTAAAATATAATTGACCCACAAATAGAAAACCAAATCAATGATCTAACTTAAAATGCACAAATCTTGGTTGTTGTAATTTAACTTTTTAAAATTTTGATCTTAACGAATTTAGAAAATAATTTTAATCCAAAATAGCTAATGTTGTAATTTAAAATTTAAAATTATGATATTAACAAATCTTGAAAATAATTTTAATCCAAAATAGCTAATGATAATAACAGCTTTGGTATTTATCAATGAAAGTCATCCTTATGAAAACTCACAATTATTTTTTTGTGTGAATTTAACTATTTCATATTAATATTAGAGAATGTAACTTTTTCTTATTTACGTATTTTAAAAAATCAGAATTAAGACATTTTGAAAAATTAATTGAATGTTATATGTTAATTGAAAATAACTACGTTAATTATTATGTTTCCAAAGCTATTTAGTCTCTTACTATAGTTATGTATAACTTAATTACTACGGCGAAAATATTTCTCGTTTTGAAAGTATAATAATTATGTTTCCAAAAATACAACATAATTAAATTAGGATCCGAGTTTTATGGAAATTTGTGTTTAATATTAGATTTGTAATAGTAATTAATATATTTAATATCATTTCCGATTTTGGAAAATCGGGTAATCATTTTAATAATTTTATAAATTAAATTTAAATATCATTGGCATTCCTTGTGTAAATAGGTGTGAACTTCATGATTTATTTCATAAATGTTTCCAACAATGTATATATAGATATATATGCTCCAAACTTAATTAACACTGGTAATGCATGTTGTTAATAAAAAGAGTTTTTTTTACAATTCTACCACATTCAAAAACTTTTCTTGTTACATCTACCACATTGCATAACTGCTTTCTGAAAATACCACATTAATAACTTAAAATGACGAAATTAACCTTCATTACTTTCTTCATCTTTTTTTGTTAAAACTTTAAAAATAAATGAAACAAATGCTTTTTTGGTGTCATGTCTTTTCATCTTTTGTTAGACTAATTTTATAACCCTCAACTCTTTCTTCGTTCCTTTGTTACTCTCGTCACTTCTCAAAACAAAAAAAAACAAGACATACAAAAACATTTTTTTTCTATCTTCTTATGCCAAAAATCCCAAAATTAAAACTGCAGTTGTTCTTCTTTTGTAGTCGAGTATAGTCTAATGAATAATAATGTCTACCATGTAAATAAAAAGTTGTTCGCATTCTAGTAGAGGACAACAACTTTTCGAATAAGTAAGTGTTTAGAACTTGTCGATTGAAAAAGATTTGAGGAATAGTATATATACAACATATCAGCTAAAAATGTCTAATCAATTATTTTTATATATATTATGTTAAATAACACAATTAGAAATAAATAGTTATATATAGAAGATTTGTTTTCTATCAAGTAAATGAAAAACTTTTCACAATCAAATAGAGGACAATTTTCTCTACTGAATACAAAATTGTGGACAAGTTTTTGTATTCAGTTATTGAAATTGTCTATTGTTCCATTTGAACTGATGGACTACTTATACACAATAGTTGTCCATGCTACTTAGAAATTAGATGAGACACTTGTCTATAATATCACAAAATTAGTGGACATGATTTTAAAATATTGTCTATCAATATTTATAACATGTCCACAACGTATTATTTCACATACGAACAGTGTGGAAGAGATGAATAAGAAAATAAAAACTCTCACAATTAATGAAATGATTTTATATTTTATCTAAATATAAATAATTTTGTTTATGTTGTGTCAGAAAAAAAAAAGACATTGTACACTATTGCCTCGTGACATGGGTATAATGATGCACTAGGTACGAGGGTTATTTTTACATAACTTTTTAAAAAATTAGAAAATTTTCAAGTAAACCTCTACTCAGATCTGCATGAGTGATATATATTTAAAAAAACTTAAGATATAATTTAGATAAGTGATATTACATGTATATTATTCTAAACTAATCCAAACATTTCCAACTGTTTGTTTAGGGGTGTTAAATCAAATTTGGATTCGGTTTCAGTTTCATTTATTCAATTGAAAATAAATAATATCAATCATATCATATCATCAAATAATATTAACGGTATCATTTCATCAAATAACCACAACCGTATATAACCATAACTGATAGTTAATTAACCGTAATCATACTTGTGTTCATGCCTACTTGTCCATACCCATCCCATTGCATATCATAGAATTTCCAAATAACCTAATTATAATTGTCAAGCGATCAAACCCGTCTAATATGTCTAATTGCAACGTTTAAATTTTTTTTGACCCGAAAAAATCTCATTCCTCGTAATTCACATGAGTAAATAATTATATTATTATATTACAATACATAGTGAAATTAATTTAATTTTGAAAATATGTAGGAGATAATATTTATCAATTTTTGAATAATATTTACCAATTTTAGAATTTATAGGAGCAAAATATTGTGTATATAAACAAATTAAATAGCAATAACAGTTGACAAATATATATATATATATATAGCAGTGACTGATTTATGTAATTTTATGGAATATTAAGGGCGAATAATAAATTGGGTACGAAGCTCTGACGACGACACATCAGTTTTTTCTCCATAATGCTTCTTTTTTAATATATAGGGGATTCTTGACTTTTTGTTAATAAATGAGAAAGTATTTATGTTTTTTTAAATATCTATTATGGTAGAACAGAAGAAAAAGAGTTTTCTATGGTAGAATATAAAAGTTAATATTCAAATATGGTACTCTCAACAAAATTCCCTAATAAAAATGCAAAGTCGGATTTATGTCTATGCAAAAACATGAAAGTTTTGTGTAAAAATGCGTCTTCATGGGCTTCAACGGAAAAAAAAAAGAAGGAAAAGAGAGGACGCATTTACGTGGGAACACATGGAGAAACAAGGAATGGTGGGAATGCCTGTTGTACTTTAATTGGTGTGGTTCTCTCTGACAAAATAAATCCCACACGTGAGTACAGTAGACAAAAAGTGGATCGAGAGTTTCAACTATTTCATAATAACACACGAACAATCAAAATAAGAATGACTGAATGTGATCATCCATATATCTTCAACGTGCACAATGATTCCTGAATATATATAGAGATTAAATAAGGAATTGTCCAAAAAGGTCGAGAGTTAATTTGTGTATCTGGTCTATAAATTTGAGATGTCTTAATCAAAATATACGAATCAAAACAATTTTTTCCTAGTCTAGTTGTTGACATAAAATTGATTTTAAGCTTGACGTTCATACATGTGCAGTACATAAACTTATTATGTTATTTATCTTTTCTAAGGAACTATCTTCTCTACATAACAAAGAACAAATTTGTTTGAAAAGAAAAAAGAAAAGAGAATACGTTTTGGTCGTGAGCTTATAGACCACTTCATAATTTAGTACATAGTGAGTGTACGGATCAACTAGTGAAAATAGAAGTCGGAAATGGTATGAAAGGATTTGAATTAGTTGACAAAAGGCAGGGAGGTTATTAGTACCAAACCCTAATTGTTAAATGTTTACATTAATTGTGTAAGATGGTACACATTATTCAATCTTATTTCCATAAGACAAATAAATTCTCATATATCGTAATTACCAAAAGGTATTTTAACATTTGGTTGAAGCAATAAATTTTCCTTTCTTCGATAATAAAAGAATTATTGAAACATATATAAGTAATATAACCTTAATGTGGGGATCAAGCCATGTAATAATGTGAAAATAAATATGTACTTGCTCTTATTTTTTACTGTATAATAATATTAGTATACACATACTTATTTTGAATAGAATAGAAGATAATAAGCTATCCCATCTTCAACTGTACCTTATCAAGACAGATATGTGCATTATCTGATTACCCATCGCCTGATGGTGGTATGTTAGATGCATCCGTTTTCTCCATCATTCATCACCGTTTGATCGACAAGGATAACTTATCTTGGCTTCGTTCCGTTAGAAAACGCTTCCATTGGATCATTTGGAGAATTTGGAAAAACATAAATCTCTTATTCTTTGAAGGTAAAATTCTCTCCCCATTAGAATCAGTCTTGAAGATCAAACATGACGTAGAAGAGTGGTTTTTGGTCCAAGTTGTTCTAAATGAAGTGCCAATCACTGCGATTGACCATAATGTTACAATAGCCTCGTTGGCACCCCCAAACCCTGTCTCTACAGAAGTTTGGAAGCCTCCGCCTCGAGGATGGACAAAATGCAATGTAGGTGTTTCTTGGTCAAAGAGAAATAGTCTGGTTGGAGGTGCTTGGGTGTTAAGAGATGACACAGGGAATGTGTTATTACACAGCAGGAGAGCTTTTAAAGCTGTTAAGTCCAAAGATGTGGCAGATTTGTGTGTTACTATCTGGGCTATGGAAAGTATGAACAGCCACAGGATGAATCATGTCATTTTTGCCTTACAAGATGCTCAACTAGTTGGGGCTGTTCTCAGACCAAAAGCATGGCCTTTCTTCCGTTATCAAGCGACAGAGTTATGGAGAGTCCTGGGTAAGATTTTATTTTGGAGACTCACTCATGAAGAAACGCAAGCGAACAAAGGAGCCACTCTCATTGCTAAAAGTGTTACTGAAGAATGTCGCTTACAATCTTATGTAGCGGCTGGACATCCTTCTTGGTTAAGTAGTACTTTTGAATCTGAGAGGGTGTAATCCTCTTTATGGCTTTGTAAAGTTTCTTGGGTCGTAATTTTTTGTTTTTTTGGTATAGGCCCGATCACATATGGGCATTAACGGTTAGAGCCTTTTAGAAGTTAGAGGCTGAGGTTTGTTTCCTCTTGTAAAACACTGAAACCTTCCCACTAATATATATACTTTCAGGTGTCAAAAAAAAAAAAAGCTATCCATATTCTTATTTATCTATAAAACACAAAACAAAAAAATCGATTTTAATGGTCCAACCCCCAAAATAAAATCAGTTAAGTTTAAGGAAAGAAAACAACAGAAACAAAAAAAATTATGAAGTTTTGTGGGTAGAATTAGATGAAGAAGAAGTGGGAATGGTATCGGTATCGGTATCATCTTCTTCGCATTGTTTCAGCAATTCACTGAAGGATGGATCATAAGCCACCACTCTTCTCAAATACTTTGCAGCTTCATCTCTCCTTCCTTCGTTAAATATAGCACTGAACACACAAAATGGTCAACACATTACACAAGACCTAACGCTTGAGACTAATTTACTTGTTAATCTTTCTACCTTGAGTAGAGAACCAATGCGTCCAAGTAATGAGCTTTGCTCTTGGGATCTTCAGGCTCTTCCATGTTTGCTACTCTTTCAAGGTGTGTGATTCCTTCTGATGTCTTTCCCTAAACCAAGAGCGAATAATTCTTTTGAGTATCAACGTGTACAAAAAGATAGGTGAAAACATAAAGTGTGTCAATAATGCACCTGTCGAATATTGGATACACCTGCCCATTGAGATGCAACAATTAAAAGATCGACTTCCGCAACTTCTGTTGGACAAGCATCAAGAAGCTGAGAGGATCATAATTACCTCCGATTAATATGGTTATAAGTTTCTTATTAGATGTCATAAAGAATAAAATCAAAGAACATCGTCATCTCACCTTTGAAGCAGCCTCCTCTAAGTATTTTGCAGCTTCAGCGAACTGGTCTTTCTGATATAAAGCCTGGCCAAGAATAACCATAGCTTGAAGATATTCAGGATCCTTTTCTAATGCCAATCTGAAAGAAAGAAAAAAAACACAACTTAAATAACTGGAACAGCCACATCGACTAATACGGATCCAAGGATATGCTTTTCCCGATGAGAAGAAATCCTAGCTACATAGTTACCTTAATAGCGGAATTGATTTTTCTTTGTGCCCTCCGGACAAGTATTTGGCAGAAAGCTGGTAAGGAAAGCTGTTAACATTAGTAAAAAAGATGTGGAAGATTAAATACTGTAAAAACATCCCGATCCATCACATCGACTTACAGCAACCAACTCTTTAGGGGTTAAATTATGCACTGATATCAAGCGCCCTTTCGAGGATGAATCAGAGAGTTGCGGTTCATTAATGTTTGTCAGTATAGGATTCCCAGCCTCTTTCTGAAGAGTGTCGTCTCCTTGTAGACCCAACTTAGCACTTACAACAGGATGGTTGAGGATTGATTGCTACAAAGCCAATGCAGAATATGAGAGGACCAAAGGGTACTTACATATATCTAATGTAAAAGGGAAGGTAGAGTTGTTGTGAACAGAGATACAGACCATGAAAAACTGAGATAAAGTTGGATTATTTTGCTCATTAGTGCTGAATTCAAGGGCTGAGGAATTTCTCTTATGTATTATAAACTCGTCTACCCATAACCAGCATAAAGACCAATCTCCCTAGACAGAGTTACTAACTTTTAACTAATTACTACAGAGTTATCAGTAACTTAGGGCTAACGTCTACGATAAGCTTCGGATCCTCAAGTCAAACACCAGCATTATCAATCCCTGACTCAGATGCTGAGTAGCACTTGCCACTATATAATGGAGTTTTTAGTTTAGATGAATTCAAGATTACAAACCCTAAATAATTTTTTGATTTGCCCAATTTTTCACAAAATTCTATATCTATTAAGTTTAACTATGATCTCAAGTTTTGCCTGAATTCGTGACTCTCATTTTTTGGTTTAGAGAAAGCTTATCCCAATTGATACCACATCATACAAACCATAAATTTCACACCATCAAAAGGCAAATACCATTAGTAGATCTTAGACTGCAATCTTAAGGACAAACCTGAGCTATGCTGAATGACAAATTGGTAGTCCAGTAGAGCAGACTTCCCTGAGAAAATTATTAAAAAAAAAAAAGAGAAGAAATGAAACTTCTGAACAGGTAGCAATGTAAAATACAGTATTCCCAACAGAAAGAATGGAATGAAAATGGCTGTTCCAGGGAGTACTAGTAAACTGATAGCAGTAGCTCTTAACAAAACTCAGCCAGACACTAGGTTTACAATGGAACAACACGTACTCCTAAAAAAGGAAAAGGTCTAGTTTGTATGGCATAGTTTCAAGATTAGTCGCAAATACAGGTTTGAAAAAGGGAATATACGTCAAGTAAATCCGAGTTTTGTGTCCAAAGAAAACTTGAATGACCTTACGCTGAAACAGTATCAGTTACGATAATGGAAAAGACTATCTGGCTAGAACCTCTTTTTGTACTAACATAACCGGAAACAAGAATATGTGAGCTTCAGAAGGGGGTATATGATGAGAGATTAATCTACCTGAGGCATTTGGAATGAAAGGAAATAAAGAGCAACTGTCAAAAGATTTAGAAATGTCTTGTAAGCCTGCAGAAGAAAACATAAACAACCATCAATTGTTAGGAAACATGCATAAAGAACATTTGAGATATTTCCTCTTTCAGTAGAAATGGTAGTTTTACTCGATGCCAGGCAGTTCAACTTCCTGTTATCAAACTGCACAACAAAGTTGAAAAACTCACTTTTGCCAATTCCGCGAACTTATCAACTTTGTGAACTGAAGATGCTGTAAAAGTTATCTGCAGAAAAATGTGTATATATTTCAAACAAGCAGAAAATAACAGGAAGTATAGTTCAGCAGAAATTATTCTAGTTGATGTAATGTGGAATGCAATAAGAGAAACAACAGTATATACCTGCGTGTTTGTGTAATGCAAACCAGCAATTAAAAAGGGGAAGAGTGGACCATAAAGACCATTGGGAATTTCAGTCAAATCTTGAAACCATAAAGCTCCACCCTGCAACCAATGGAACAAGGGATTCTATCAAAAGGAGAGTGAGGCAGAAGACATTTTCCAGAACATAGGCTGAATTACGATAGAAGGCCAGATAAAAAAAGAAGAAAATAGTCCTTCAATATATAATTTCAAAATATGCTTTTAAGTGATCCCAATATACTGGCTGGTGACTTACCGAATCAAATCCAGGATGATGAGTAAGTGACATTCTTCTTATGCTAGTTATCCACAAGAAAAAACATGAAATCTGCCAGACGACAAAATGAAGGGAGTAAGCCTACAGTTCTTGCCACTCAAAGCACTATATCTCATGTCATTCGATACAATATATTCACACTCACTAAGAATTTCAAAATTTCTACAGAACTATGAGCGGCATGGAATATCAGATTACTTCTAGTTCCTCGAGAAGATATGAAGTATCACCTGGATGGAGAAATAAGCAGGAATCCACAAAAACGAAGGGCACCCGATAGCTTTTCTTTCTTTCCGGAAAAGCTTAAATTGATCAATAACACTCCTTCCTGAACCCTGTGGAGGCCAGAAAGGCGGTACTACAAAAATACCACTATCAAATCACCAGCATCTAATCATTATCAAGTGAACAGTAGATTTCATTTTACAATGCTTTCACAACAATCAAAGAAATATTGGGGCCACAAAATGCTCACACTTAGGAAGGAACTGTGAAATCCGTTTCGTTTGCTTGCGCTGCAGAAGCAGTACAGGAAGCAAAGCCGTTCTGAAAGCCACAGTAGACGAAGCAATCACTACCCACCTGACCAATTCATCTGAGGCAAATTAACAAAACTAATAAATTTCGCAAAACCCTCAAAACGACACAAAACTAGGAATCTTGATTTGTCAATTACGAGGTGAAAGCTCAAAACTTTCCATCAATCTGAACTGAAATAAGCAGATAACTATGTATTGTTATTACCAAGGCAATCCAGTAAGGTCATGGTAAGAATCAAGCAACGAGATCACAGGTCGAGTCAAGTAATCATAGTTTGACACACCAGCTCCGATCAAATCTTGGCTTAAATCGCCCAACTCTAACCCATGACCATTGCTTCCAAATCCATCGATTGAAACGTCTCTGAGTCGAGTCAGCTCAGAGTCCATGTCCGGGGGAGTGGAAAAGAATCGGGATTGGGAAAGACCGATAGCGATTGACCGATGTGCCGGAGCGGGGACATGGTGAGGAGAGAGAGAGGAGTAAGTGTGACGAGATCGGCGGAGGTGAGAGAGTAAAACCCTACGAAATGCCATTTACGGTGAATAAGACTGTACGGTTCCTTCTTTGATATATGATAAGTTAACTGTTTACGGATATGGGTCTGTTCGTTTGGTTGCCGCAGGTAGCTGCGGCTGCGGCTGACGCAAGTATTCTTGTTCGTTTGGTTGTGGCAACTATCTGCGGTATGAGGCTGCGTTTGCCTCAGCTAGAAAATTAGAACACCAGTTAAATACAACGATTAGCGACTAAATAGATACGACATGTATAGAAAATGACAAAACTACCTTTGTTTGTTGAAGGATTTACAAAACAACCTCTAACCCTAATAAGAAAACGACGAAGACAATTCTCTCTTCGTCAACTTCGTCGCCTTCAATTCTAATGACTATGGTCAGCTCTCATGCTTCTTCTTCTCTATTTCACTCTTGATAGCTTAGTATAGCTTAGTATGGATCTCTCTTTGCGCAGGAAAGCTTAGTCTCAATCTTTCTTCTTGGTCCAAGTCAGTACCTCTCTCTCTGCTTTTTTGTTTCAATGTTGTAGAACTGGGTATGAACAAGCAGAAGCAATAGAAACTGAATCTGGGTTTTGTTTAAACTATATTTAGCACCATATTTGGGATAAGAGTTCAGCAATGTATTGTTGTTATGGCATCTGCATTGAGAGATCCATAATAAGCTATACTAAAACTTTAAAAAATAATATTTAAATTGCAAACTTAAAAAACTTATACTAAAATTCAAAATACAATACCAAATTTTCATGAAACAAAAAATATTAAAGATAAAATAAATAAAAAACAAACAAAACTTTTTCCAAACAAATAAATGTTTTCTCTTTTGCAAAAAATTGTATCCATTCAAGAGTTGGCACATCACCCGAGAACTGGCCTCTTATGTACTATTTGAATTTTTAATGAATATATTATGTACTGTTTTAACAATAAGAACCTTTGATCTCCTAATTAAAATTATCCCCTCCAATGGTGGGATATAATTTTGAGTCTCTTATCTTTTTTAAGTATAGATTTTTGAAATTAAAATTTTTCCATCATGAAAAATGTGTAAAACAAAGAAATGCTGCCAAAGTTGTCCAAAACTTAACATGAAAAGAGTGAGAAGAAAAACAGAACCAAACGCAATCCCAACCGCCATTGTCAACTCCTTTGCTTCTCCCTGACCGTTTGATCAATGGTCTCTCAGAACTACGAACCATTGTACCTCCAGAACAGGGGAGCCTATGTTCCAAACCTCGTTTTGCTCACGGGAAGCACCTATCCAAGTGTGTTTATAAACCAAAGCCAATCTACCTCATAAGTATTATATATTGCTATTAAATGATATTGCTATTAATGATGATGCTTCAGTTACATACCAACATCAAGCACATAGAGGTCATGGAAAGATTCTGAGCATCCGTAAACCCTCCAAAAAAAAATAAGTTGTCTCCTGCTGTGACTGTCCCTAGGAGGAGGAGGTGTGCCATTGATAATTGGTTGAGTCCATATCTGCTTTGCTGCAACATCATCATCACAGTAAGAGCAAGTAAATCATAACGGACCAACTCAAAACCAGACCAATACTTTCCTTCCTCAAAAGGGCAAATCAAAATCATTCAAGTACGATGAGATGAGTATAATGAATCAAAAGACAAAGCTTTAAACAGAGAAATGGGGGCATTTGTGATACCACAATCTAACAGAAAAAGAACATATCAGAGTGTAATTTATTATCCAAAAGCAAACATGCAGGATGATGGGTGAACAAAAGAAGAGAAAAAAAAAATAATAATAACCGGCTAAGATGGGCGGAAGAAAGTCCTGGAACAGAAGACCTTACAAATCATACATACAATACAATTCTTTATTGAATAAAGGGGTATATAATACTTACATATTCCATGATCTCAAACTGATAAATCACATTGCTGTCAAAAGGCGAACGTGGTCCTGAGCGAGTGCAATCAAAGTACTTCATCAATCCAAGATCCAGGTCGCCAACAATAGTAACAGTTTCACCTGTACCGGAGAGAAGACCAAATCATTACACATAGAGATAAACATCTAGATAAGCATTTAGAAGCATAGCAAGTTTTAAGCAGAGAAAGATTAAAGCATAGTCATATATATCTCTCTAAAGCACAGCCAAAAACTTCAGGCAGCTCAGCTCTACTACTTTGAACATATTTTTAGACTCCATTGGCTAACTCTAGCAGCAGCGATCCAGTAAAGGAAGCAATTAAGAGGCATATAAACACTAAACACAGATAATGGTGGGAAAGTATACGTAAATCAAGAAACCTGTAGCTTTGTGTCGAGGCCTTTGCACGATATTGCGGAAAACAACACGAGGCTCAGTTTCTCCTGCCCAACGTCAAAAACGTGGACCTGATTGATTTGGCAATTATCTCTGCCATAGCCACCGAAAACGTAGAGAAAGCTACCTCCTTTAATGGGTGTTACAAGTGTGCTCCCACCTCTTACCAGGGGCGGAATAAGACTGACCGAGACCCACTTGTTGTCGTTCTTGTCGGACCCTTTCCCACCTCATATTCTCCGGTGAGAAAGTGAGGGGAAAAACAATGAAAATACAGAGGAGGAGGAGGAAGAAGAAGAATAATCCGAATTCCAAATCTCCTCCGATTCGATTCTCCTCTGATTCCATCGCCTTTGATTCCATCTCCTTTGATTCCAATTTCCTCCAATTGAGAGATTCGCGAGTTTGAGAGAGAGTCTTTCGGGAGAGGAAGAGGAAGAAAAAAACAAACAATCGACCATCAATTTTTTTTTTTTTTATCTCTGTTAATCGGTTTGCCCAACCAATTGGTGACGCGTATAGTCTCTTATAAGTAAATTGAGTCTACTAAATAAGAAGACCTCTTATATTTTTTTTCCTTTTTCTGATTAATTTTTTTTCCCTTTTTCACATAACAACCCTTCTTAAAACCTCCATCGGAGAAAGCCTTAAAGGAGAAAGGATATAAAGTCAAGTGAAACAGGTTGATTATTTGGTTTAGGTTTTTTTTAGTTACAGACCTCGGATTTTGGGTCTCAAACATAGAGGTGGGCATTTAAATCGAACTGAACCGAACCAAACCAACCGAACCCAAATCGGCCCAAACCAAACCCAAATATACCTTCAACCCATTTGGTTATGTTTTTCATTAACCCAAATGGTTCGGTTCGGTTCAGTTCAATGTGCTTTTTTTATTAATATTAGTATATTACCATAATTTGTAAATATGTAATATTCTCACTAACCCACGATTGCTTCCTCTCGCACATGTTTGATATTTTATTTTCTATAATTTTTTTAACTAATTAATTAATGTAGAATTAGGTTTAATGGTCTTTAACTTATGTTAAACTCTAAAGTATAAAACATTAAAACTCTACAGACGTCAAACACTCAAACTTCCTCTGTTCTTTGCCCTCTTCCTCTGTTCTCTTCCCTCATAATCAACGTCATCGTCTCTACTCTCTAAGATAAGGTTAAAGTTCAGTTATAACTTAGTGCTTATTTTATTATTGAACTTAGCACTAAGTTTTGAATTATTGAACTTATAACTTAGTGCTTATTTTATTTTTACGATATCAAAGGACAGTTAATTTATTTGTTAGTATTACATTATTTAATTTTTTAAAACCAATCTAAAACCGAACCAAACCAAATCGAACCGAACATAAACCGACCCAAACACAAACCAAACCAAAGTAACTTTGGTTGAGTTTGGTTAGAGTTTTATGAAAACCGAATAAACCGAACCGAACCGAACCCAAACCGAACCCAAATTTTAACCGAAATGCCCACCCCTACTCAAACATGTTCTGAAAACTTAAGAGCAAGATCTTTCCATTGATATAAAGATAATCTTTTGGGTCCATTTTGTTTGATGCGAAATTGCTTCCAAAGATTGTCGTAGCGTCAACGAAACAAACACAAAACCAGCGGTAGCGGCTGCGGCAACTGCAGCGGTAGCGACGACAAAACGAACAACAACCTGCGGTAATGTTTATCGCTGCCGCAGCCGCCGCCGCCGCCTGCGATAACGAAACGAACATGACAAGACTTTTGACATTTAATTGATACATGAGATCAACATTTTTTCCTCATAAATGTTTCCATTTTATATATAACAAGTGTTACAAAATAAAATAAACATGCTAGCCAAAAAAAAAAAAAAAAAATTATATAAAAATCTCTTATTTTTTTTATTACAAAAGTTACTTGTCGATTGGCCAAACTGAGAGAAAAGAGTTCATAAAAATAAAATTAGGGACCATATAATAAAAATTCTATAAATTAATATTTGATAAATTAATAAAAATTTTCAAATCTTAAATTAAACATATATAGTTTTGAATACAATTAGATGATAAAATAGAATAATAACTTTTTAAGTATGACTAGCTAAATTTAAAAAGCTATTACTCTATGAGTCTATGTTGTATAAGAAATGACTAAACAAGGATTCTTAAATTAAAGCTTTGCAATGGAAGTGAGAAAAATAGAATATAGTAAATTCATCTTATATCAAACCAAATTTATTTTAGAACTTGGTAGATTAACACTGATGTGATCATGGATGGAGCTAATGAGGAGTAGCTTGTACCTGAGGTTGAACCCGAGGAACTTGAAACTGAGCTTGAAATCGAGGAACTTGTAGCTGAGTTTGAAGTCGAGGAGCTTATAGCGTAGGAACCATTGTTTGTACCTGAAGGACCAATGATGACTAGAAAAAAGCTAAAAGGCTAAGTAACGCACTTAGGAGCATCTCCACTGGGGAGTACTCTTAAAGTTACTCTCATTATTGGGCCTCAATGTCTCAATAAAAACCTATTTCCAAGTCCAAGAAGCAGAGTATCGTTGCTTTGGGAAGCAATTGAGCAACCCTTGAGGAACACTACGTGGCTTATTATGATACGTAGCTGTGTAAATATAAAACAAATTTTTTTTTTCCATTTTTCTTTCTTTCTTTCGCGATCCTCTCTCCTTTTCTCTCTTTGTCCGAAACGAAGCCGATTCATCAGGAAACCGGAAAAATCAATCGATTCACTCGAATCCTTTGATTTTTCCGGCCTAAAAGTCGTGGGTTATTGGTGTATGAAACCAGAATTGTATCTTGTGATCGTGGTTGATCCGTTTCACCGAAAACATCTCTCTCTCTCTCTCTCTCTAGGGTTTATACATCTCGATGGAGCGTCATTGAACATTCTAGTAGGATTGGGATTGGTCCATATAAGTTTTAAAAAGGTTTAGGGTTTTGTGATAGTACTGTGAGTCTGTGAGTAGGATTTTAAGTTCATTCCCTGGTGTTATTTTAGTGAACGAGTTACGAGGTTGAGATTCTCAGGAAGAATGAGGTTTTAGTTGGAATCGACATTGCTTGAGATAACATTAAGAGGTTCTTTCACGTTTTTCCTGAGATTTTAGGGATTGGTACTGAGACTAGACTTAATTCATTGCTTGATGAGTTGAAGATGGGTTTTAGTAAAGATGATGTTAAGAAAGAGATTGCTAGAGAACCGAGAGTTCTTGGTTTGGAGTTAGGACGGGCTGGTTCATAGAGATGCATTCAAGGTTGTGTGGAAAGAGCCGAGGGTGATCTTATATGAGATAGAGGAGATAGAGAAGAAGATTGAGTTTTTAACTAACCAAATGGGATCATAGAGACTGCAGGATTTCATTTTTAAAACTATAGGTTCTGTTTTTTGTTCTTGCAGGTTTGCAGGAGATCCATGATGAGTAGAGCTGTCAAAATGGGCTGTCCACGTCCATTTTGACCCGTCCAACATTGTCCAATTTATTTTTGGAAAAATAGTTGTCCGTATCCATTAACGTCCAGTCCATTAACGACCATGCCCATTTATGCCCATATTTTTATGGGCTATCCATTGGACAATAATATAACAAATTTTGTAAAATGTGAAAAATGGTGTAATAATGAGAAAATGAAAAAGTGAAAAATGTGTTTTACGATTTCCCCCAAATCAATTTTGACCTAGAATTGTCTGACCAATGGGCCGCTCAATGTCCAGGTTGTCCACGCCCGTTTTGTCCGTGGGCTTTGTTGTCCACGCCCACTTAAGCCCGTTTCAATTATGGGCTTGTCCATGACCGGTCCATAATGAATTGGACATGGTCCACCCATGGACAGCCCGCCCATTTTGACAGCTTTAATGATGAGTTAGGATTGCCAGCAGAGACATTGATCGATATAGGTATGTGACAGTTGGTGCATACAGTCTTTTAAGATCATGCACTATCGAACCTGAGTGCATCATTGGGCAACATTCAATTCTAATGGAAGGTTCACTGGTCATAGAATCCCATCTGGGAACTTTGGGGAGGCAATCCAGCAAGGTTTATTCAAACTCTCACCAATGCAAGAATGTGTAACACAAGGTTTATACAAGGTTTATGCAAGGCAATCCACAATCTATTCAAATTTTGGTGTAATTATGTTTGGCTCTTTTTTCTTTGCAGAATTCTATCAGCAAATGCTTGCAAAAGCATTGGCTCATTACTTTGAATCGAATCTACTACTACTTGGTATAACCGACTTCTCTATTAAGGTGATTCATTGCATAAAGATTTTGGTATATCTTCCATGTAAAGATGAACTTTGTTTGCTAAAGAATAGCTTGTAAGCTTTCTCTTTCCTATTGATTATTACAAATACTGAGCAAGTACAGATGCGTCATTCTAGGTACATTGTTTTGTTTCATATCTTGTTTGTATTGTCGTTCAATTAAGCTAGAAATATAGGTGTGTGTAATCGTCGTCTTCCTTCATGATATATAGTAACTTGTTTTAATAGATACCTCTCTCTCTCTCTAATCTTTTTCCTTTACTATTGGTGAATTGATGATCTATGTGTTGATGTGTATTTGGATGCTAGAGAGCTTCATGTATTGATTTATGCAATTGTGAAATCCATATGAATTTTGTGCATATGAACAAGTTAGGAAGTGATTTGATAAATATAAACAATTGTTTTAAAAAATAATATTTAATGATTAAGCAATTTTATAGAGAATCTCTAGTGGAAGGTTGATTTTCTTTAAATTTGTTACAGATTGCTTTGATTAGTTTAATATTAGTTATATGATTAGTTTAATTATGAGCAATTCATATGAGTTGCTCTAGTGGAGATGGTCTAATGAGCTTATTCAATAACTTATGGCCAAAAAGAGTATGTGAAATTATATTGAGGGTGATGTCTATCAAGTCTAGTCTACTTTGAGCCTAATTCAAGTCCAAGAAAGTCCAAAATAATCACTTTATTTTGTGATCAAAGAGGAGTAACGAAATAGAGATACATGCAACAAGAGTATAATGCCCCGACCGCCACCTCTTAGTGGGTCCTATGTCCAATCTCAGTCTATGGACCCACCTTCCTTAATGGGTCTCACGTCCTCTCACTAGGCCCATGAGTCCATCCATATCTGACGGCCAGTTTTTAAACTTTGATAACGTGCTACGTCTGAGAGACTTTAAAAACTTTGATAACATCCCTACAAATCACCACATGATATTTCCCTGTGTTTTGTCCTCACTCGCTCAGTTCCGACAGTCACTTCCCGAAAGGTCACCCATCTTCAGACTACTCCAGTTTAAGCACGTTTAACTCTAGAGTTCTCTTAGGACCCTAGACCGAAAAGATAAGTGCACTTTGGTGACATAGGTTTTCCAAATCAATTCTTTTAAACCTCTCCGCAAGTCTCTGAAACCGGGGTGTCACAATTCACCCCCACTAACATATCGCAATGTTCTCGTTGCGCACCAAGACTGTCACCTCCGACAGTATGAGCCCACTCGACTCCACACTCATCTGAGTTCGGCTCTGATACCACGTGTAACACCCCGACCGCCACCTCTTAGTGGGCCCCATGTCTAATCTCAATCCATGGGCCCACCTTTATTAATGGGCCTCACGTTCTCTCACTAGGCCCGTAAGCCCATCCATATCCGACGGCTGGTTTGCTACGTTCGGGAGGCTTTAAAGACTTTGTTACCGTCCCTACAAATCACCACATAATCTTTCCCTGTGTTTTGTCCTCACTCGCACAGTTCCGATAGTCACTTCCCGGAATGTCACCCATCCTGAGACTACTCCAGCTCAATCACACTTAACTCTGGAGTTCTCTCAGGACTCTTGACCGAAAAGATAAGTGCATTTTGGTGACATAGGTGGCCAAATCAATTCTTTTAAACCTCTCCGCAAGTCTCTGTAAGTAGGGTGTCACAAAGAGTTACTTTGGAGGAAAGGATACATGCACCAAGAGTTGAATCTTCATTCAACTGTCTATCTTTATTGTCTTCTAGTTTCAAGAATAATTAATACTTGGCTATGTTACCGAGTTTCCTTTCCTTTATAAACTAATATTAGAGGAATGAAATAAACATCCAACTTTTTATCAAAACCTTTTCTTTTATGAGAGTGATTCTCTTATGTTCTTTGTGAACAAACCTATTGCTTGGTGTGATTCCAACAATCAAAACTGACTGCTTGGTGTGATTCCAACAGTCAACAAAACCGATCTCCTTGGTGCGATGCTGAGAGATCCGATTTACTTGGTGCGAGGCTGAGGGATCAAACTGGTATATCAAGAGTCTTTCCGCAACTTCCACCATCCTTATTCTTGAGGCTTCATCGTCTTAAGAATCAAGGTGTCTCTATCTACCAACTTGAAGGTGCCGATTCCTTGGAAGAATCATATCCAACACTTCCATTTGAATGTTAAGACAAGGGAGTTCACTTTTGACATACAAAATTTCAAACATAACTAAATAAAATTAAAGTTTTGGTTCCCATAATTAACACAAATGTTTTGTATACAAAAGCATTGTTTGAAATCTAGTTAATGCATATTTTTTAGTTTAATATCCATCAATTAAACATAGATCTAAGCTTATGCAGTGTAAATTATCTTACTTTCAAATTAGTTGTGGAATGTGGAATAAGGCTATTTCACACATATTAAAAAAATATTATTTTTTTGTTTTATTCTAATTAATATATTGATATATGCTAAAATAATAGAGATAAAAATAAAAAATCTCTCAAAAATGGGTATTAAAAACATGAAACGATAACTAATTTGAAACAAAGTTTAACTATTAGAACGACAATAATTTGACAGTATTTTTTTGTTGGTTAAGATAGTCATCTTGAACTTAAACTAAGCTAATATAATTCAAAAGACATATTCAATAACTGAAAAAAAAAATTAAATTAACCACAAATAATCTAAAAATGGTACAATTAAATCAACTTCAAGTAAGAAACAGATCCATCTGAGACTTATTCTCTTGACCAATAACATCAAGAAAGACAGGATCAACGGTTACGAAACTATCCACGTGGACCCTAAAACTATGATCCCACCACATAACCTTAGCCGCTCCTTCAATCGTAAGCTTAGCCTCAAGTTTCATCTCTCTCTTCGCCACGTCAGAAAAGAACTGCCGCGCGTGTTGCGCAAGCTCCATCCCGTTAAGACGCGCCGGTAGCCGGAGAAGCTGACAAGATCTCGCCGGCTGCGAGCCAGCCTTGACCTCGGCCGAGCCAAGAACCGTGCCATCGTAGAGGATCGTCATGGTGGTGGAGGAGTAATGGATGGGTGCGATGTTAGGGTTAGTGACGTGTACGGTAAGCATTAGCTCTGCGTCGAGGATAGGGAGGTTAAATTTGAGTGAGGTGAGGTCTATGGAGATAAGGTGGAACGTTGGATCTTTTGGCTTGGCGCTGAGGAGTGAAGCTGCTGCTGTTGCTGATACTGCTCCGATTAAGGCTGAGCTCCAACTCCATTTTACCTTTTGGTCCCTGGATCCCATCTCAAGAGTGCACTCTTTTGCCCTTTTAGTTTAAGGAAGAGAAGAGAACAACTTCGATTTCAATTGTGCCGACCAGAACGATGAAGCTATCGAGATTGAAAAGAGTTTGGAAAATACCGAAATGACCTTGATTTATATGTTGTTGTCATAAATGTGACATGGGTGTTTTAGTCATTCCTACAGCTAGCTGTGTTTTTGTTTTTGTGGTGGTTCTAAAGTATCATAAATCACGGACCAGCCTTGTGCTTTATGAAAACATGTGATATTTTCTTGTTCACATTGATTTAGATCATTTTCCAACATGACAATATCAAAAGAGAATGCATTAGGTAGTTTTTTCATCTAATCAAATAGTAACATCAGAAACGTAAAAGAGTAGTGACTCGGATATTGACATGGAGTAGTGTGCCTCTGAGTTGTTGGCTCTACCAACTAAATTTATGCAATTTCTTTAAGTTTTAGGATTCGAGAAATGGTGACCGCAACCGCAAGTAACTTATTTTACATTAGATATCTAGCTAGCCCGATCGAAGAAACTACAAGATCAAAGATCGATAGTTTCTTGATTAATCGAAAAACTTGAAAATAGGCATTAAAGAATCAGAAACTATAGACAGTTTGATGATAACGTTGATAACATAATCTAACGTTTGATCAGAAAATGTCATGTTGTTACAAAAGCATGAATCCTTCACTACACAATTCTCAATCAATATCACTTTAATTTTTTAATAGCTAATAAGTTAATTATCCTCCAACTCACGTTTACATAATCAAACTATATAATTATAGCCAAAAAATAGGTTTGTCTTACCGGCAATTCCATTTACAAATCAATTCAATTACACAAAGTGAACTATATAAAAACTTTGAAAAATTGTATCAGTGGTTCAAAATTCCAAAATCAATGTGAAGATAGGTATCTAATAAACATTTCAAAAACAAGATGAGAGTATTATTTGCATAGACATTTTATCTAAGACAAAAAGGAATCAACAAGAACTCTCAACTCGAAGGCGTTGAGGCCTACTTCCTCTAGCCCCGGCATCATCTCCAGCGTCAGCCATTAACGCAGCTCGAGCAGAAACAATCTGGCTCGAAGTAAAAGCAGCGTCGAAGGCCGAGAAATCCATCCACCCCATAAGCAACCCTTCTTTTCCCCAACTATCCGGTATAGGAACTTTTCCGGCAACCTCATCTCTATGTCTCTTCAGCCTCTCACGTCCTGACAACACCGTTGTCTCAGGCAAACATGTTTTTGTAGCTGTCTTGCTTTGTTTCTCGACCAATACATGATCCCGGTGAGAAGATCTTGGAGAGATTGGTTCCTTGGATTCCTCAGGTAAATGGGTGTTTTTCATTTTTGAACTCTCTCTTTCTTGCAATAGAGATTTTTAGTGGTTTCGACGTGTGTGTTGTGTATATAAAAAGAAGCTTTAGAGATTCGAATAATAAAGAGAAGTAAAAATAATATACAAGGTTGAAAAGGAAGGAGAGAATGTGACAGAGATTTGTGGTGGCCGTGTCTTGTTGTAGGATCACATATAATAGTATTACCATTCTATGGTCTTTGACGTTTCTACGTCTCATGAGTCGTCGTGACATGTTTTTTTTTTCTTAATCGGTTACATAGATCTTAAACACCGAAAACAATAAAATGTATTTTTGTTTCAAATAATTAATTATTAATGGGCATATATAACAGTTTGCCAATTTAAATATGTTACAAATTAACAGTACGTTTCATAGTTTTTGAATAATTTATTTGAAAGATATGAATTTTATTTAATTGGATTGTGTGGTTTTGCTAGATCCTAGATATTTTTTGAGTGTCTCCTCTTCTCAGATCTTTCGTTATTTCCACTTTGGGAAGAAAACAACGTAGCAGGAAGAATCAATTTTGTCTCTCCTTTACGTCACAACTCACACGCCATTAAAAGGCACATTTCATCTTTCTTTCTTCTTCATCAGACAAATTTTATCAGTTATGAAGATTCAAAAATATTCATACAATAATTTAATAATAAAACCGATCAATGTAAAAACATCAACCGATAAATAAAAAACTGAATGATAATGTTTAAATTAACTAAAATTTATATATACATAAGATATTATATTCAGAAAAAAAAATCCGTATGTTATACGAGTTTGAATACGGATAATGACACAAACACTATCATTCTATCAATCTATGTAGTTAGTTTCACTTTAACACTCTGATTATGCTGCATCATTCCGCTTCTTTCTCTAAAGCAAAATCACATTTATTTTTTCTATTCTCTGTGTGGATTGGGTCCATGTAATTTAATTTAAAGCATCAAAATCAAAAGGTTGCATCTTTGCTTCATCTCTCTCCCCTGGCGTCAACTTCACTTGTAAGCCACAAAACAAGATATATTGCAACTTGCAGTAACGTCTGTCCACTCATGTTGTGATCATACTCATAATTTCTTTTTGTCGAGTGAAAGCAAATGTATGAAAACTGACCATTTAAAAAAAAAAAGGAAAAATTAGGTTCATGACGATAATTTTGTTCATAATTAACACAATAACCTATATTAAAAAATACAGGCTGTATAACCAAGAAATTTTTTATTAACTAACCACAAAAAAATAATTGATGCTTTTTTTAATTATAAATGTTATTTTTTACACAAAAATGATATTTGTCTCTTTTACATATACATATTCTCTTTTTGCTTTGCTTTTTAATTGTTTCTTTTAATTTTCTTTCTTTTATTTTATTTTATAATAATAGGTGATCCGAACATTTGTCATCTTCAAATTTTTATCATCTGATTAATCTTTAATGGGAAATATAGCACACTCTGGATTTTGTAATTAGCTTAAAACATGATACAATTTGGACTGGAAAAATATAATAATTAAGTAAATTTTGCGCTAAAAAAGAATCAGTTTCTGCTAAAAAAGAATCAGTTTCTACCGTAAACCTACAAAAACAACTCTTTCTCAAGTGACTACCACTTAGTTTTATCTCTTCATCTTTCTACCGTAAACTTACAAACCACATTTCTTCTCTACTAATTATTGACCGTTTCATCCACTACTACTATCATTCAACATCACCGTTACCACCATCCTCATCACTACAATAAAAAATGAATATTGTTACCAATTCAATGGTCATAATATATCAATTTTCGGTCACAAATACTTTATTGTGACAAAAATGAAACAAATTTTATTAGATCACAATAAAATGGTCACAACTGGGTGTAAGTCACAAAAACTCATAAATAATTGTGATGTTTTTGAAGTAACAATTCATCACAAGTTGTGACGATATTTGAATAGTCACAAAAAAATTACAATTTATGACGGTTAATACAATCACAAATATGACACAGAACATGACCCAAAAAATGTCATATATTTGTTACAAATTATTACTACTTTAAGTCACTATGCTGTTACTTTTTGCCACCAAAATACAATCACAAACTGGACACAATTAGTGACTCGATTAGAGACACACAACCGTCACAATTTGTTTTTTTTGTTTGTTTTTTTATTTGTTTTTAATTACCACAATTTGTATTTATTTGTGACATTTTCTCGTTCCTAGATTTTCTTTTTAAAAATTAAATCCATTCACCATATTTCAACAAATATATAATTATAGAATATAACATGAAAACTAAAATAATATGCAAACGATAATATATACATAACAAACTAACATCCAAATACAAAGTTAATACATAAATACAACTAAAAGGAAATACAAACTAAACACAAAGTTAATCCATAAACACAACTGAAAGGAAATACAATCAAACCATAGTAGTTAGATAAAGGTGGATGGTCTTGGTAGTGACCTTGGATTTAATATTTTGACATGCAAAAGATTCAACAAGTTTCTCCATACCTTCATGTCTTTTCTGGATTTGCTGATTTTCTTCAAGGTTTTGTTTTTATCAGTTTCCATCTCCTGCATTCGATGTGTTATCGTCTCTACTTCTTCACCAGATTGTGGTACACTTGAAGAGGCACCAACAGATGGTAAAACCTGATAAGCTACACCGTGTGTATGTGCGTAAGAAGAAGTCATGTGAGGATGACATGTGCGCAAGCCGTTAAAGATATCTTTAGAAGAGAAAGAATAATATCTGCAACCGACCCTCTTTTTTTTCTTTTTTTCCAACAAATACCTTTTCATTCCATTCAAAGAGGGGGAAACAATACAAGTAGTGCATCCTATGATGAGTAACACCTACATTAAAACAAGGTTACATACTAATGGAAAATTCTAAACCAAGTGACCAAGAGAGTGTCGTTCGGGAGAACATTCCTTTGCTTGAGCGTTAATGTACCGAGATAAGACCTAAGGAGGCTTTTAATTTCTGAGATAAGACTCAAGGCTGGTCTAGAGGTGGAAGTGTGAAGCTGCGAGTTACATTCCTTCCAGATCATATACACTGAGCCTTGATATGCTAATCAGAGAATCCAGACAGTATTTTTGTCTCTACACGGATTCTTCAACCAATTGAACCCATCATCAAAGAGAATTGGAGGCGATACCTAAGCTTTGTTAGTGAAGGCATACCACACTTCAGCCGCGTACGAGCAGTAAAAAAACAGGTGTTGTCGGGATTCATTATGATAATTGCAGAGAAGACAATTTGCAGGGACATTCAACCCCCAGGATAATAGTCGATCACGAGTAAGCAGCCTATGTCGAGAATTAAGCCAAGCAATGAAAGCATGTTTGGGGATCCTACCCTTGAACCAAACCGCTTCAAACCATTCCACTTTGATTCCCAGAGGATGGAGGTGTTCCCATGTTGTCGCCGTTGAGAACTTATCTGAAGCTGACGCATCCCCAATTTTCCACAGATAAGTATCTTCTTGCATGTTGACAACTGAAGTAGAAGGGAGGCAAGCCTTAAGTAGTTGAACGATGGGATTCTGGGTTCGACTATGAGCAATCCACCACTGTCCATCCCTTATGGCATTTGTAACCACTGAGTTAATTGGCAAACCTGACAACCTCGGACCAGCATCACCTGTGATGTCCAAAAGAGGCCCCAACGATGTCCAATTATCGGTCCAAAACCTACAAGTAGTTCCGGAACTCACTTCACAAACAATGTAAAGCCTAGCAAGAGCTCTTAATTTACATATCCCTCTCCAAATCTAAGTACCCGAAGCTGAAGTATCTATATCCCAGAAGCACTGACTGCCAATAAAATTTCTCCGAACCCAAGAAACCCAAAGAGAACCTCCAACAGAAAAAATGAGCCAAATGAGCTTCAAAGAAAGGACTTTATTCCAATGGACCAGTCTTTTTAAACCTCCATTCTCCTTAGGTGTGCAAACTGAGTCCCAGCTGACTTTCGCTCTCCTGGCAGAATTTGAGGCACCCTTCCAAATAAAAGCACTACATAGACTCTCAATCTCCTCCAAACAACTGTTAGGCAGGATGAAAATGGAGGCCCAAAAGGCAATGGTAGAGTAAATTACAAACTGAATCAGTTGTAATCTTCCAGCAAAGGAGAGGTGCATGATGGTCCAAAAGAGGCTGGAAGTCCTGCTTTCCCATTTTCTTAGTCGATACCGGCACCCCCAACTATTTGATTGGAAAGGATCGCTGAACCAACCCTGCGTTGATTGGAATTACCTCATTTGCCAAAAGGTTGTCTCCATCTAAAAACAGAGCTGTCTTCTCTCCGTTAAGCCCCAAACCTGACTCTACCTTTAATTCCTCCAATATTGCCAAAATACCATCCAAAGAAGCTTGCTGTCCATCGAAAAGATGAGAATGTCATCCGCAAAACTCAAATGGGTAACCATTTGAGCCGAACAAAGTGGATGTGAGCCAAAAATATTATTGATGACCCCTTGAACTAGTTTATTCGATAAGACATCCATGGCAAGAACAAAGAGTAGAGAGGAGATAGGGTCTCCCTATCGAATGCAACCGAATTTTGCAGAAAGAGTATAAAGTACTTGTTTGTTGTTAAGGTTCATTTCATGTATTTGGTGTATGAATTTCTCCTGCTTGAGAATTTGAGAGAGACGATCTAGAGAATATGATGCTCTAGACTTCTCTTAGTATACCGATACAAAATAAATATAGAGTTATACATCTTCGTTCTATCAAATTGGTGCGTCGTGACGTTTGATCGGAGAAATCGCAAGTTCACTGAGTATGGGTTACGATCCGAAGCTTTCGCCTATCATTTCCGAGATTTCTTAGGAGTTTGAAGAGAAGCAAGTTGAGCAGCTTTTTCGAAGTGTGCATACGATTCAGAAGGAGATATCCTCAGATCGGGAGTTTGTTAAGGACGGCATAGCGGAGTTGCGTCAGTCGATGGAGCTACTTTTGGAAAATGAATCACCTCGCGATGTGGATTGTGACTCGTTGGAGCCGCAATCGGCAGATCCGTCTGTCAACTATCGTCGGAAGGTATTATCTACTCCCTTGGGTTTGAATCACCGTGAAATTGGTCCTAGCTCTAGGGAGGAATTGCTAAAGAATTCGGAGATTCTGGTGTTATCGGGTGATAATATCTACAGCTGGTTGTCTCTTTCAGAGAGCTGATTTCGAATTGGTGGTTTCTCTGATCCAAAGAAGCTAGATCTGGTGTCGGTGCATCTTGTTGGCGATGCTTTGGGTTGGTTTAATTGGCAGGTTAACAGAGCACCTTTTGATAGCTGGTACCAGTTTAAGGATCACTTGCTATTGAGGTTTGGGAACTTGCAGATCAACGGTCCTAGCCAGAGTCTCTTTTGAATCAAACAAGCTGGCTCTGTAGCTGAGTATGTGCGTCAATTTGACGATCTGTCTGCTCAGGTTCGAGGCCTTGATGATCATAAGTTGGGAGGCATCTTTCTTAATGGCTTGAGACCGGAGATGCAGGAACTGGTTTATATGATGAAGCTGCAGAGTTTTTCGGAGGTAGTGGCAGTGGCACTTTCTATGGAATCTAGCCATCTGCGTAAGGTGATGCAACTAGTAGGGGAATCAAGTGATGGTGATCAGTCCACGCGTGTGCAGCAGTCTAAGTCCGTGGTGACTTGGAAAGGGAGACCGGTTGTTTCTGGGAATAGCAAGGTTACTGAGAGACAACGGTCTAATACAGTTCAACGTCCTCCAAAACACCACTCCAATGCTGACTTGGATGATATGAGAAGAAGAGGAATCTGTTTTAAGTGTCAAGGGAATTGGTCTCTTGGTCACGAGTGTCCTAATAAGGAGTTACAGATTCTTACAGTGTTGGATGATTATTTGGTGGAGGTTTTGCAGGATCATTGTCAATCGGAAGAACAAGTAGAGGTGGTCGCTGTAGGACAGCTAATGGAGCTCTCGTACAGTTCGTTTATGGGACTCTCTTCCCCATCTATAACTAAAATGAAGGGCATTATAAATCACGACGAGGCACTGATGATGATTGACAGCAGAGCGACTCACAACTTTATCACTCCCAGGATGGTGGCACGACTGCAGCTACAGGTTCAAGCGGGTGCCAATCTGAACATCAAGTTGGGGACAAGAATGAGTTTTCACGGGGTTGGAGTTTGTCGTCGACTCTCTTTCAATATTTCGGGTTGCTCCTTCTCGTTGGATATCATTGTTTTAGAGCTTGGCCAAGTAGACGTGATTTTGGGAATCTATTGGTTGCTAACTCTTGGAAAATGCAGTGTAGATTGGGAAACTCATGAGTATTATTTCACGTATAAGGCTCAGTCAGTGTATTTGGTGGGGGATACAGAGTTGCAGTTGGCAAGTTGTGCTTTTCTGGGTTCTTCTCCATTCTTGGAGTGTGATGCAGTGGGAGAATTGTCCACTCAGGTGGTTTCTCAAGATCAGTCTTCGGTTGTTTCCGGGGTGGGAGAAGAGGTGTTGCAGTAGTTTGAGGCGGTTTTTGCTGAACCAACTGGTCTACCTCCGGTTCGTGGTCGGGAGCATGCTATTAATTTGGTGGTTGGTGTTACTGCTGTCAGTGTCCGACCCTATCGCTACCCTCATGCGCAGAAATAGGTTATGGAGAAGTTAGTCAAGGAAATGCTGCAAGCGGGGACAATCAGACCAAGTCGTAACCCTTTTTCTAGTCTAGTGTTGCTGGTTAAGAAGAAAAATTCGAGCTGGCGATTCTGTGTGGACTACCATGCCTTAAATCATGCCATTATTCTGGATAAGTTTCCTATCCCTATGATCGACCAGTTGCTTGATGATTTGGATAGTGCCAACATTTTTTCCAAGCTTGATCTTAGGGTAGGGTATCATCAGATACGGATGCGTGAGAGTGATCTGGAGAAGACGGCTTTCTGTATGCATGATGGTCACTATGAGTTTCTTGTTATGCCATTTGGCTTAACAAATGCTCTGGCTACTTTCCAGGCGTTGATGAATGAATTGTTTCGCCCTTATCTCCGCAGATTCATTTTGGTTTTCTTTGACGATATCTTGATTTATAGCTCATCTTTGGCGGAGCATTTATTGATGGTGATGAAGATTTTTGCAGCACACCAACTCTATGTGAACAGGAAGAAGTGTCTTTTTGCTCAGTCTCAGGTGGATTACTTAGGACACATTATCTCTGCTGACAGGGTGTCCACTGATCCTACCAAGACGGCATCAATGATGTGTTGGCCTAGTTCTTGCTCAGTGAAGGAGTTACGAGGGTTCTTGGGGCTAACGGGTTATTATCGAAGGTTTGTGCGAGGTTATGGTGTTATTGCTCGTCCTTTGGCTGAGTTGTTGCAGAAGGATAAATTTGAATGGATTGATAAGGCTTAGTTAGCATTCGACACTTTAAAGCAAGCCATGACTACGGCTCCGGTGTTAGTTTTGCCAAACTTTTCTAAGGTTTTTGTGGTCGAGGCAGATGCATCGGGTTATGGCCTTGGTGCGGTGTTGATGCAAGAGAAACGACCCATTGCCTTTTTCAGCGTGGGGTTAATTCTAAGGGAACAACTTAAGCCGGTGTATAAGAGGGAGTTGATGGAAATTGTCCTGGCAATCCAGAAATGGAATCATTACTTGATGGGACGTCGGTTTACAGTGCACACTGATCAAAAGAGTCTTAAACTTCTCTTGGAACAGAGGGAGGTGACGATGGATTATCAGAAGTGGCTGACAAAGCTTTTACCATACGACTTTATAGATTGTGTACAAGGCGGCATTGACAATAAAGCGGCTGATGGGTTGTCTCGGATGGTTCAAACTCCAGTATTGGTCTCGACTCTGGAGTTGTTTGCTTTTACGGTGCCATCTTTGTTGCAGTTGCAGGAAATCTTCAAGAAAATTGGGGCGAATGTCGAGCTGCAGCAGTGGATACAAGGGTTTAAGAAGGGTTATTCTCTGAAGGATGGCATGCTGTGGTATAAAAAAAACTGGTAATTTCTTCCAATTCCAGGTTTATTTCTTTGATCTTGGATGTTTTTAACACCAGTGAGTTTGGAGGTCACTCGGGAGTATTGAAAACGGTGAAAAGGATTCAACTCTCCTTTTACTGGCAAGGTATGCTGTGGGATGTTCAGAAGTTTGTGTAGGAGTGTGTTGTTTGCCAGACTCATAAGACTTCTACTCTCTCTCCGGCGGGGTTATTGCAGCCTTTGCCAATCCCTCAAGCGGTGTGGGCTGACATTAACATGGACTTTTTAGAAGGGTTACCTGCTTCTCAGGGGTTTAATGTTATTCTGGTGGTGGTGGACCGTTTGAGCAAGTTTGGTCACTTCATTGGTTTGAAGCATCCTTTTTCGGCTTCAGATGTGGCGCAACGTTTTGTGGCAGAGATTGTGCGTTTACACGGCTTTCCTGCTTCAATTGTCTCGGTCCGTGATCGGATCTTTTTGAGCATTTCTGGAAGGATTGTTTCAAGTTAGCCGGCACTAAGTTGAAGTACATCACTACTTTTCACCCTCAAACTGATGGCCAAACAGAGGTGGTCAACCGGTGCTTAGAGTCTTATCTGCGTTGTATTGCTTCGGCTCATCTGCAGACTTGGTACAAATTTTTGTCTTGGGCGGAATTATGGTATAACACTTCGTATCATACGGCGTTGAAGACTACTCCTTTCAAGGTGGTCTATGGTCGCGATCTTCTTGCCTTACTATCTTATGAGCCGCATTTTACGCAGAACTTCGAGTTGGAGAAGATGTCACAGGAATGTGTTTCGATGTTGGCTGACATTAAGTCGCACTTGGTTCATGCTCAGCAGTTAATGAAGAACAATGCAGACAAACACCGCATGGATGTGGAATTTGCAGTGGATTTGTGGGTATATTTGAAGCTGCGTCTTTACAAGCAACATTCGGTGGTTAAGCGCATTTGTCAAAAGCTGTCTGTGAAGTATTTTGGCCCCTTTCAGGTCGTGGCTCGAATCAGAAAGACTACTTACAAGCTGTGGTTACCTGTTGGCTCGAAGATTCATCTGGTGTTTCATGTATCTCAGCTCAAGCAGATGTTGGGTGAGCATCTTCATGTTTTACCCTTACCTGAAACTTTTTGTGATGCCGGTGAGTAGATTTTGGAACCAATGGTGGTATTGGAGACTCGTTACAACAATCATGGCGTGTGGGAGGCATTGATCGCTTGGCAAGGGTTGCCAGCTCATGAGAATTCGTGGGAACCGGTGAAGGAATTGCAGCATGAGTTTCCTTGTTTATCGCTTGAGGACAAGCTTGATGTTGAAGGGGGGGGGTATTGATAAGCTACACCGTGTGCACGTGCGTAAGAAGAAGTCACGTGAGGATGACACGTGAGCAAGCTGTTAAAGATATTTTCAGAAGAGAAAGAATAATATTTGCAACCGACTTTTGCAGAAAGAGTATAAAGTGTTTGTTTGTTGGTAAAGTTCATTTCATGTATTTGGTGTATGACTTTCTCCTGCGTGAGAATTTGAGAGAGACGATCTAGAGAATATGATGCTCTAGACTTCTTTTTGTATACCGATACAGAATAAATACACAGTTATACATCTTCGTTCTATCATAACCTCACTAAACGCTCCAAGTCCAAAGATTTGACCTTGTTTAGATGATCCAGCAGCATAGAAATAAAAAACAAATACATAAGCTGCCATACACCAAATCAATACAACTCAAGCCAAACTAATACACCACACGTACGTAACTCAAACCAAACAATAAAACACGACAGTTCTATGGTGACTAACAAATTTGATCCACTCTAATAACGTATATGGCTAAACCTTAATATACTAATCACAAATATATAATCTCAAAAAAATCTTAAAGAATATAAGGTTTTGAAATGTTACCTTGATATAAATCTCATTTTTCTCATCTTTGTAAAGATTTTCAGCTGTCACATTCTCTTCACCAGAAGATTCAAGTTGTTCCAAGCGTTCTTGTAAATGCTTTTCATAAGTTTCTGCGATCAATCATGCTCGTTGATCAACATAGGTTCCGTCAGACTTTTGTTTGCTTCCTATAAACAAGACAATAAAAACTAAGTGAACTAATACAAAATGATCATGAATATATATGAAAGTTGATAGAAAATGTATACATTACCAAAACAGCTTGAACTTTGACATACGAACATGAATCTGCTAGATGAGAGTGGGCCTAAACCATTGCGATCAAACATTCGAGAAGCACGAGCCTTCTCACTAGTTGCCTTCGCTTTTGGTGTTGCCCAATGTTTTTGCATAATTGTCCAATAGTTAGACAAAATCCACTCTGGTTTTTCTCGTCCATTCTTTGCATGGCTTATCATTCCTTTGAGGCGAGCAACAAGCTTATTAAACTCTCTTTCAACTTGATAGGTTATAGAAGCATCCCAGTTAAACTTTTTCTGAGAAAACAAAGTAATCACACATGATGAGTAATATTGTAAATCATTTATGAAATAGACTAATGAAATATAACAGACAACATTACTACCATAAACAGTATAAACCAGGTTCTTTTGTAGAAGGGAGGCACTTTTCCCCAAGAGTACCATGGTCCCTTAAAATAACTTTGAATGACCTTTTAGACACTAGTTGATACTTGGGTATGGTATTTAAACCTGCTCCATTGAAATAAATTACTTAATGAGTTATAACTATGTGAAAGTAATCAATAGTATGTTGAAATAAATCCATACCATTTAGCTTCATTTAACCGAGATGGACGCAACATATGTAAACTCGAACGATCCACAAATGGCTCTTCCATACGTACACTATAAACACATAAACATTGAAAAGTTATCCATCCCTAATTTTACAAAGTGAAAAATTAAAGCGACTCTAATCTAAATTAATAGAGAGTAACATAGATTTTTAAAACGACTCTAATCTAAATTAATAGAGATTAACAAGATTTGTAAAAACTGTAAGCAGAGATTGTGTAAAACCACAACAACAATGATTAGGAGAGATTTGTAAACTTGGAAGCGAGTAAATATTCATAATTTAACATCTAGATTAACTTCTAAAAATAAATAAAATTTATAGAAATACCTTTCAATGAGATCTGTGAAAGGAAATAAAGTCCAATAGGTCTTATAAATGGGAAGTAACTTAGAGACCTGAGAAGTAGAGGGAGGTGGTTAATTAGTTTTGACGCAGTTTTAGGACTTTTAAGAGTTGGGGAAATTTCACGAAAAATTAAAGCGGTAATGAAAATTTTAGGTTCTATTGGGAAAAATTAAGGCGCTATTTTGGTATTAAAAAAACAAAATTTTAAGGATATAGAAAATTCTAATATAGTTAATTTGTTTTCTCAGTTAACTTGTTTGCATATATCTTTATGTACAAATATCTAAAAAATTGGAGAAAATATTAATCCAACCGACTTGATTGGTTTAGTGTAAATAAAACATAGTCTAGTTTCTCATCAATATTGACGACATATTTACTAAATCCAAACCTAAGCGATACCGGACCAAAATCAAGATTGAAGAAGATTCATACCAGAGATATCTCCTTTGCAGTGGACGAGGATCTTAATAGTCTCTTGTCCCAAATCCTTCTCCGGGAACATCTACCACATCCTTCACCATAGTTAATTAAACCAAACACTAATTCAAGCCATAAGAATAAAGAAAGAAGAATAAAAGAAGAACAAGAGAACAGAAAAAAAAACAACAAGAATAACTCTCTCAACAAGCTCGATCTCTTCTCTATCTCTATATCTTTCTCACTTATGGAACCACATGAAGTAGACTTGTCTCTGTGTCGTCTCTTCTTCTTTTGTAACCTAAGCTGCTTCCAACTGGGCCTAAAACAATTCACCTCAAGCCCATTATGCAACTCTACACAAAGAACATGTCCAAAATCATAATCATATCTTAAAATAAAGGAGCCATTGACACTGACTTAGATTGATTTATTCTGTTTTTGTTTCTCAATTAGTTTGAGAAAAACACAGAGCATCATAATACAAAAGAAATCAATTTTTCAAGTTGCCTAAGATACAAAATAACCAAATAAATTATTGACAAGTTCTTTGAATAGACCGGAGAACTCCGTTAAGCAAAGCAAAACAAACTCAAAAACTAGATATCTTTATTCCTGCAGCTGCAATCTAGAAAAACTTATTGAACTTGGACGTAATCAACAAACTTATTAATCAAACCAGAAAGACTGTCTATTCTTCATCAAAAACTGTTCGGCATCAAAAGCTTAAGCATATCTACGACGACTTGTTCCCTTTTCTTATAGGGATGAAGCTGTCCATAATAAATCCTCTTGTCGTTTAAATCAAATTCATGTTGAACTTTTTCATCTTATTTCATTTCTTGAACAACTTTATCTTCGGGATGAAACTCTCCCTCTCTGGGATGAAACTCTCCTCCATCCTCATAATAAAACGTTTTGTTTAGATCGAATCTATGGTGAACTTTTTTCTTCTGCTCGGTTTTTTGAACAGCTTGTACTTCTTCCACATTTTGAACAATTTCCAATTCAATCGTTTCTTGTTTCAGTTTGCCTATAAACACGAAATTACCAAAAATCAATATGAATGCAAAACATCGAACATACAAGTTATTACCTTAAGCTTAAATTTCTTCTTTTTTTTTTTGCCAGAACAAATCTATAAAGTTAATTAAAAACAACTAACCAGAATTGCGAGCAAAATCCATTAGACCAAAGAACAACAAAACTCTCCAACAATAAAAATTATAAGTGAAATAGAGATTTTTATAAATAAAACAATTATTAAAATTACGCCTAAACTAAACAAACTAAATATATCTCTCCTAAAATCTAGGAAGATTTATTCAACATAACTTAGTCACCAAAACTTTAGAATCACAAAACTTACATCGTAAATATGCTATAGAGGGTAGATAGAATCACATCAGGATTTGTTTTCACAAAGGTCCAAGCTACTAGTCATCGTTTGTGTTCATTAGTGACTTCAGGAACAGAGACCTCATCGTTTGTGTTCGTTAATTCCGGTAGCCTTTCTCCTCAATTTCTTTTGTTTCCTTAAAGAGATGTAGAACTAAAGAGAGTACTACTATCTTTTTTGTTTTGTTTGTTGAATAGATCGAGTCTCTGCCCCATCTCATTGCCTAAATTATATAAGAACATACATGGCTATGTTAATTCAATTTTGTAATGTTCTCTAATTTTACTTTCTCAAATATATTTTCAGGTGTTCAAAATGTCTTCTATTAATGATTTATATGCTACAAGGCGTTAGACATATGAAAGAATCGATCATACAACCAATAGGATTTCAGACACTTACTATTAAGGGTTTGACACATTTTTAAAGTTTGCTAAAAGTCAGCCTCTGTTTCTCGAGAAGAAAAAGCTGTTTTGTCCACGTGTAAAGTGTGAGAATGATCCAAAGTTACAAAAAGAACGTATCGTATCGACACACTTATATAACAAAAGATTTATGCTTAACTATTGTGTTTGGACTTCTCATGGAGAATATTATAATATGTTAAACAACGATTCTGGAGATAATGTATTCAGAACTGAGTCTCACACAGATCCAATAGATCCTTACGCGACAATGGTTTCAGATGTATTTGGTAATACAGAGATAGAGTATGATCAGATGTTGGAAGAAGAGCCTAATTTTGAGGCAAATTTTTTTTTTTGACATGTTGAATGCTACAAAACAGCCAATTTATGATGGATGTAAATAAGGGCTTACGAAGCTCTCTTTAGCGGCTCATCTAATGAGATTGAAGACAGATTATAATCTTTTTAAAAAATGTATGGACTCAATTGCTCGATGATGCAAGAATATTTGCCAGAAGGTAACCACTCACCAAAGTCGTACTATGATATCAAGAAGCTTATGCGGTCTTTTGGTTTACCTTATCAAAGATTGACGTATGACAAGTTAATTGCATGATATTATGGAAAGATGCTAAGAAAGAAGAGAACTGTTTGTTCTGTAAAAAACATAGATTTATTCCTGCTCAGAAGATTGGGCAGAAAAAAATTGCATATCGTCAAATGTTTTATTTGCCAATAGCCGATAGACTGAAGAGATTATATCTATCTCTTAATACGGCAAAAGAAATGAGATGGCATGCATAACACTTAGCTAATGATGGAGAAATGTGTCATCCATCTGATGGAGAAGCATGGAAGCATTTTCACAAGGTACACCATGATTCTGCATATGAACCAAGAAACGTTTACCTTGGATTATGCACGGACGGTTTTAATCCATTTGGTATGTCAGGACATAACTATTCGTTGTGGCCTGTAATACTGACTCCATATAATCTGCCACATGCGTTGTGTATGAAGCAAGAATTTTTGTATCTAACCATTCTAGTTCCTGGGCCAAATCATCCTAAGAGAAGTCTGGATATTTTTTTCCAATCATTGATAGAAGAGCCGAAAGATTTGTGGGTTAACGGTGAAGAATCATATGATATTTCTACTAAGCAGAATTTTCTCTTAAAAGTTGTACTCATGTGGACGATAAGCAACTTTCCAGCATATGGAATGCTTTTTGGATGGACAATTCATGGTCGGTTAGCATGTCCTTATTGTTTGGATTAAGCCGGTGCCTTTTGGTTAAAGAATGGTAAAAAACAAGTTGGTTTGATTGTCACCATTGTTTTCTACCAGTTTATCAACTATCAGCGGAATAAAACAAATTTTAAAAAAGGAAAAACTGTAGATGATAGTCCACCAGAGATACTTACAGGCGACGAACTCTACAATGAAGTCTATTGTTTACCAAAAACAGTGGACTACGGAGGAAACCATGGGCGATTAGAAGGAAATGGTAAAACGCACAACTGGCATAAACAAAACATTTTGTGGGATCTACCATACTGGAAGGATCATAAACTGCGATATAATCTTGACATGATGCACACCGAAAAAAACTTTTTAGATAATATCATCAATACTTTACTGAATGTGAAGGGGAAAATGAAGGATAACATCAAATCACGACTTAATTTGCAAGAGCACTGTAATCGCAAAGATTTGCACTTAACAGCTGATGGAAAGGCACATATCTCGATTTTTAGACTACAACCAGAAGCTAAAGCAGTATTTTTACGATGACTCGAAAAGAATGTTAAATTTTCATATGGAGCAAAATTAACAGGAATGAAAAGTCATAATTACCATGTTTTAATGCAACGATTACTTCCAATTGTGTTTGCTGAACTTCTGGTTAAATCTGTACACAATGCATTATCTGGTAAGTTTTCAACTTTGTTTATCTTATTTTAAAATTTCTGACCTTGTGTTTACGATTAACATGTGTTTTTACGAATTAACTTTGTTTGGTGTTTATTTATTATGTGTCTATGTGTTCTCTTGTTATAATGACATGTATAATATTATATTTTGTTTCTCTTTGTTCTCAAGTTTTACGTCTACGTAAACGAAAAATGACATGCAAAAAAAAATCAGCTATTGAATAAACATATATAGTCGATGTTAGTATTTCTGTTTGTGTCGTTGTTGTTGTGATGTATGTTTTAGCATTTTTTTTATGTGAAGGTGTGTTAACCATCCGGTTTGTTATGTTATATTGTATATAAATAAAATCACAGTTGAAAATAATAAAACTAGCGTAGTTAAGTGTTCTACTTCTAAAACTGTAATACACACTGCAACAAATATGGGTATTGATAGCGTTAATCATGAATGCTATTATAAGAGATGCTATAATAGAGGGGCTATATACGATAGCGTTTCTGGACTGATGTTATCGTATGATATCCTTTAATAGCATATATAAAATGCTATATTACAATGTTTAATAACACATATATCGTGCTATATTTATATATATAATAGTATTTTATGCCTGCTATATATAGGGTAACGTAGCTATCTTTTCTTGCTATGATTTAATTTTTAGTAGCTCTATGTTAATGCCATTTGATTAGTTATCTTAGCATCGGTGTTGAGCTATTTGTATCTGAGTTGTAGCTTTTATTATGTGCTACTAAGTGAGTATACAATGACTTCATATGCCTGCTATAACGATCAATTACGTTTGTCTTCTGATTACTATTAACCGTTCCCTATACAGCATATTCAAATGAAGTTACAATTTGAAAGTAACCTGTGATAAAGCTGAAATTGTATTCTAGAATAGAAAATATCAAACATTGTTATGATACATAATGAGCATACGATCCAATTCCATAAATCCCAAACAAAAGAACACAAGTCTCATGCATTTGCCACAACAACGAAAGTAGAAAATCATACGGTTCTTACTCGACAGCAAATGATGACAACTTTTTCTTCAGGCCATGTAATACTAGGATTTTTGTGTGTCTATCCTAGCAGGTTCAATTAACCTTATGTGTTGTAGTACTTAAGGTGTCAATCCAAATGGGATGTTGCTAGCAATCAAGATGCAATCAAGAAACCACAAGTCAAGCCAATATAAAAAGAGTGTTTGTCTAACAATCCTAGAATGATGAAAATGGAAAAACGGAAATGAACTATAGGATTAGGAACGAGAATGTATGACAAGAAGTAAACAATAGTAAAAACGAAAACGAGTCTAAGCATGAACTAAAAAGCAAGGAACGAAACAGTCTCAGGAATGTAATAAAAATCAGAAAGAAAGAGGTCCTAAGGATGGGAGTAATTGATGTCGGTGGAGTATCCTAGTTTATAGAGTGTTTAACATGTCACAAGCAAACAATCCCTAAACAATGAACATCTCTTCTTAGCTAATCCAATCTCTTGACAGAAGCTACTCAAACTCAACCACTTCCAAACCTAGCTCTCGCTAGAAAAACATGATCAAGCATGGCATGACAAACAAGTTCATTCACGTCAACAAACATCCTAGACAACTAATCTCTTAGGCTAGGAACGTAAGTCTCTGGCACTAGTTGGTCAGACGTTTCATCGAACACCTTCTGGGTGCGGAAATGTCTAAAACCTAGTTCCAATTGATCAGAGAAAAACTAGTAATTCTAAAACTAGTCCAGAAGGGAATCATACAAATCAAAGCTTAAACACCCTACATCCTAAGATCCTCCACCTAATCTATCCCATCCTCAAGAACTACTACAATACTCAGATCCGAAAATCATCATCAACAATACAAATCCAGAAAACATTGAACAAAGCATAGTAGATAGATAGAAATGAGAAGAACAAATTTGTAGAAGAAATCAAATGCAAATACTCAATGTATTAAAAGATATCTGGATACAAAGTCTGAGAATGTTCTTGGAGGCTAGGTAAAACCTTAAGAACAAAATGAGATAAAAGAGAGGATGTCTCCGCCAAGACTTAACAAAACGTACTTATAGTAAAAACATGTAAATCCCTAAAACTTAAAACGACAAGATCAAGAGTCGGTTTGGGAATCTCCTGAAGCGTGTAAGACGGAACGTCTTCCAGACATGTGCGAACGAGTGGTGGCTCGAGTGGTGGAGGGTCGAGTCGACAGGCAGCGGCTCAAGCTGGAGGGTCGAGTCGAAAGGCAGCGGCTTGAGCTGGAGGATCGAGTCGACGGGCAGCAGCTCGAGCTGGGTGTATACGCATCCACTAAAACGAGGATAACTTTTGAACCATACTTCCGATTGGCTTGAAATAAACAGCATTGGAAAGATGACTCAATTCTCTACAACATTAATGAAGACGACGAAAGCTAAATCTCACTCGAATGGAACGGATCGAACGGGGTGGATTGGATGCATGACGAGTGGCTCGAGCTGGGTGTATACGCGTCCACTAAAACGATGATAACTTTTGAACCATATTTCTGATTGGCTTAAAATAAACGTAATTGGAAAGATGATTCAATTCTCTACAACTTTGGTGAAGACGTCCAAAGCTGAATCCCTAAACTGGTGGCTCGAGTGATGACTCGAGTGGTGATGACTCGAGTGGTGACTCGAGAGTGGTGGACTCGAATGGTGTTGGGTCGACTCGAAGGACGTGGACTCGAATGGTGTTAGGTCGACTCGAAGGATGTGGACTCTAATGGTGACTCGAACAGCATCTCGGAAAATGTGTTCCTGACGTCTCCTAGATACCTGAAATACTCTGAAATGCACAATGTATGCAAGGATGCAAGAACTACCTAAATATGCAAAGTGTACAAAAGAGGCTAGAAATTGATGCAAAACGACTAGTTATCCTAGATAAATGCATGACAAATACATGCTAAGCAGAGACAAAATATAGACATATCACCATGCTATAGTGGTACCAATAGCATCCTCCATACACTCAATAGCAGAATTAGGCCTCCAAACTATCGCATCAGGCACCTTGATGAAACTAGTATCTTTCTTGTGTGTGTGTGTGTGAAATGGAATGTGAATGAATGATATGATGATGAACAATGGTGAAATCAAGGTGTTTCAATTCCCCTTATGCAATTGTAGTATAAGAGGTATCAATCCTAAATGAGTGAATGCAAGCAATTAGGATGTGCAATACTTGACTAAGTTAAGCCAGTTATAGAGGGTGTTTGTCACTAACAACCTATTGCAGAATGCAAAATGCAGAATGTAAAAGCTGAATGGACAAGATACTAAATGTAATGGAACAGAATGATTATGGCAGTGATGAAACTAGAACAGATATCAAACTATAGTAATGCAGGTAATGAACTAATGCAAGGAAATTAATGAACAGGAAACTAAATGAATGCAACAGAAATGCAACTAGAATGAAACAAGAAACAAGACAGGACAGACACAAATCATAAACAAGAGTTCTGGGAATGAACTCGAGCAAGCACTCGATCGAGTGTAGATCGAGTGCAGGGTCGAGTTGGACAAAAACGTAAAACAGAGCAATGCAGACAAAACAGAGCAAGACAAAAGTAAATCAAACAACGATCAAACAATAGGATTTAGACTAAGAAATCAATAGACAAGGAAGGTCTTAGGGATGGATTCATGGGCTGAACTTAGATTGTGGTTATCTAACTTGATCAACAAACCTCAATCAACATGACCTAATCTCTAGACAATAATCTCTAAGAACATGTTAATCCACTCTCATGGCAAAAACAATCAAGCTAATATATTTCTAGACTTGTTCTCACAAAGTAAAGAATCTATACAAGCAAGCATTAAGCAATATGTCAAGAATCAAACAAGACTTCTAATCTCTTAGCAAGCCTAATGATAATCTCTAGATCTAGCCTTATCTATGCACCTTAGACATTGGTGTGATGCTAAGAAGCTTGAGATCAAACCCTACCCTTTCAGTTATAGGATAAGCATTAAGAACATCTAGACTAGAAGAGATCTACAACAATCAAGCTTGACCAAATCAAATAACCACAACATCCATCCAGCCTAAACCATCCCTAAGAGCTAAGGAAACTACTCACAATCACACATGATGAACAGCAAAGTCATAAACCCAGAAAAACACGAAACTTGCATGATTATAAAGATAAAATAGAGATCTACAATATTGGAGAAGGAATCAAACTCAAATTCTTGATACTTTTAAAGTTATGAAACAAACAAGTATGAAGAATCTTGTGTTTTCTCCTTCAAAAGAGGTACAAGATCTAAGAAAATAAAAGTGCAAAAAGCATAAATTCCCAAAAGGGTAAAATACTAGGTTTGAGAATATCTAAAAAGCTGCCCCTTGTGGTTGCAGGGTACAAGGTCCTTAAATAGGAAAAAGGAGAGGAAGCCCTAAAAATGCTAAAAGACAAAATAGCCAGGCGGCTCGGCCAACTCGACCCGGTGCTCGGTCGAGTTACCGGTCGAGTTGGGTTTTCTTGTGCTCCTTCCACTCAGTCGAGTCACTCTCAGCACACGGTCGAGTGTCTGGTCGAGAGGGCAGTCGAGTGGGACTCCGGACCTTGGTTCTCCAGCCTTAACTCCTTTGCTTTCTCCTCATGATTGCTTCACTTCTCTTCAGCATTGCTTCCATGCTCCTTAGGCTCCAAAATCACCTGTTTATGCAAGAAAAGATGCAAATGCAATGCAACTACACTCTGATGCAAGAACAATCCTAAAACTATGCAATAATGGTCAAAAAAGATAGCAAAGGATGCAAAAGATGTGAATATATTAAGGGAAAACAGGGTAAAATATATGAACATCAACACCCCCAAACTTAGTCTTTGCTTGCCCTCAAGCAAATAAACAAGACATAAGAAGGTAGGTGAGGGTTGAAAGTGGGATCTCAGCTCTTAAAGCTAGAATCAATGTCCAAGTTACTAGTACTATGATGCAAGTTGAATGAGCTGTACTTAAAGACTTTAGACAAACCTATCACAACCTTTACTGATTTGAGCCTTAGATGTCCATATGCATTCAAATCAACCATTTCCTTTAACATTCATTTAATCAAGAACATGGATCAATCTTATGCAATGCTTAAACTCATTTGGCTTGGTAATAAAGGTTTAGAGACAATGATGGTCTCTGTTTAGAGTGGGGCTTATCAATATCAAGGTTCTCTCATAAAAAATGGATTGAGCTTAAGAATGCTAAAGGTAAGAATACTTAGACACATACAAGAACAAAACCTTGTCTACCCAAAAGTAACCCAAGTGTTTGATCCTATCATTCTAAGCCCAAATGATCCTAGTTCTACCCTTTATCTTCTTCTCTTCTCATATACCCTTTTCTCTTTTGTTTTCAAGCCTTAGGAGAGGTTTCTTATTTGATCTTTCTAGTGGAATGGGAGTTTCTTACTTATTTGCTATGGTTCTCTTTTCTTCTTATTCTTAAGACATAAAAGCATTTTGCTATACTCTTCTTTTTCTTTCTTTCTTTTCTTTGACTGAAACCATCTTTAAACAATATCATACTTCCCATTCTTTCACTAGATTTTGATTTTACATAAACACATTCCCCTCCTAAAGACTCTAACCTTTTCTTTCTCTTTTCCTCTTTTCTTTTCTTTCTTTTTCAAACAACCAAATCCCAAACCCAACAATGAAATCACCTAGTCCTATCTAGTTTGGAAAATGCAAACTAGAACTATACAAGACATTATTTTTGTCAGTTCAAACCTAACACTTTCTACCAAGCTCAATCCCAAAATAGGCCTTACACACTCAAGAATAAACATGGCTTGAAAGAAGGGTTGGTTAAGGGTATTGGAAACTGATTTTAATGATTCAATCAGCTACTTGGATCAACAAGAGTGGTAAAAAGGAGAAAGATTATCCAAATATGTATATGGTATCCATGAGTTTAAAGCAATGCACAAACTGATAATTACAAGTCAATATTAGGTTTATATAAATAGAAAATGGCATCAAATCACAACATGCTTCAATTTAGACCAAATGCAATGCAGGAATTCAAGGCTTGGTTTAATCTTATGCTTCTAACTACTCAACTAGCATCAAAGTACTATTAACTTGGGCATTGATCCTAGTTTAGTGAATTAAACAAGCTAACAAGGCAAAACTCATCATAGATCCCTAATGCAAATAATTAACAGTCCTACATGAAACATGCTAAACAAGATGCTATTATGCAATGCAAACTACATGAACACTCTTTTTATAAAGATTTTTGCAAAAAATTTCGAATTTTTAGGGGTTTTCTATGCCTTAGATGTGTTGCAAATACTAACATGATGATGCTAAAAATTTGAAATAAGAAAACAAAACACAACATCAAATGCTATCTCAAACCCTCCCCCAAACTTAAATCACACAGTCCTCTGTGTGAAAGAAATTTGTTAGAGGATTCAAGACGAAAAACAAAACACAACATCAAATGCAATGATATTTACAAGGAAGGTGATAGTGGTACCTCATGGATTCTGGAAGAAGCTGTCGACATCCTCATTCATGCTCTCATAAGTGTAGTTGAGGTCTGGTTGGTGACTTTGAGGGGGAGATGGAGGTAACTCGACGATGGGAATCGACTGGCCTTCGGTCGAGTGTCTGGTCGAGTGGGGGGGTCGAGTTGGACTGCGATTCCCAAAATGTTGACCTTGCTGCTGGTAGAACTGCTGCAGGAGTGCTGGATCCATGAAGTACTGAGGTGGGATGGTTGGGTAACTTGGATAGCCTGGAAATGCTACTGGAACTGGGAAGCCATGACAAGTTCTGGGTTGGGACTCGGTCGAGTGCCTCTGGGGTGCTCGGTCGAGTGGGTGCTCGGTCGAGTGGGTGCTCGGTCGAGTGGGTGCTCGAGTGAACCGGTGAGTGCCTCGCAAATGGTTGCTCTCGGCTACTTGCACTTCTCTTCCTCTAAATTGGCTCGTACATTGAAGCTCTAGCTGGTTCCACAGGGTTCTCAGCTCTTGAAAGTGCTCTAGTTGAGCTACACCTCCTCAAAGGGCTAGATGGTGTTGGTGAAGAATTCCCACTCTTCAACTCAGCAATCTCCTTCTTTAAACCCTTGATTGACTTGGCCATATTGCCCACTTCTTCTTTAGCTTCTCAAATTTCTTCCCATGTCATTTGTTCCACTTTTGTAGGAGTCTCAACCTCTTGCTAGTTTCTCTCACTCTTCTACTATCTCTTGGGTTAGGTTCATAATCCTCAAAGTAAAATTGCTCCTCCCCATCAGTCATTTGTACATCTCTAGCTTCATCAACTCTAACTTGAGCTGTCCCATCAAAGAAGTGCTCCTCAGCTGGCCAAAAGTTAATGTTTTCTCCTCCTTGTATGGTGGTGAGCTGTTGATTGGGTAGTACAAGTTGTCTTTTCCCAATTGTTGGAAGCTCAAAGTTGAAGATGTGATTTCCTTGATGCATCTCCTTAGCTAGTATGAGAGTGGAGGTGAGGTAGTTTGCATCTATCCATCTTGGCAAGACCTTCTCTCCTCTAAGTGGGACCTTAGCAGCTTGTAGTATTGGAGTAATGATGCCTCCAATGGTTAGGGCCCCTCTTGAACCTTTGTTTTGTAGCTTGCCTACCCAACTTCTCAAGTAGATCATGTGGTCAATGAGCACCATTGCAAGATCAGTTCCTTCTTTGCTCCCAAGGATGATGCTTCCATCCCTTGCTTCAAGAATGATGATATTAAGTGCCACATCAATCATCTTCAGCTCACCTTCATTCAAGTTTCCAGTTTCCTTCCTAGCAAAGAAGGTGTTTGCTAAGGCCTTGTGGAAGTACCTTAGGACTGGGCTCCTTATCTTGGAACTCTTGGTCTTTGAAGATGAATAAGTGACATTGTCACCAATGGTCTCCCAAATGGCATAAAGCTCTTCTCTTGGTATCTCCATGCTCCTCTCACTACCAACTTCAAAGCCCAAGATGTTAGCTATCTTCTTCGATGAAAGCTCATACTTCTTCTCCTTGATAGTGAAAGCAACATGACCAGGCCCAAACTCCTTGTCCTTCCTTGAATAGCAATGCATCTTGACTGTGGCTAGAAACTCACAGCTTTCTTCTTTATACCCCTCCATGCAAAGCCCCATAAACTTGGTTAGGCTGCACTTCTCAAAGAGATATTCTACATCTTCATCAATGCCTAGCTTTTCCATGGTTTCCTTGTGAGGGTATCTAGTCCCCAAGAACTGCATCCTCAAGAAGGCTTCATAAAGCTGCCTCTTAGTCAAACCACAAGATTCTGCTTCACCATCATCTTCTCCCTCTTCTTCCTCATCTTCTTCTTCACTCTCACTTTCAACCTCCTCTTGTTCAACTGCTGGCCTCTTCCCCTTAGACTTGTGTCTCCTTATGTGCTCCCTAAGAGGTAAATCCATCTCCTCTTCACTCTCAGTTCGCTCAGGGTCCTCCTCAGCTGACTGGTTTCTGACATTCGGTGCCTCACTCGAGTGGTTGGTCGAGTGGTTCTTCCAGCTTCTCCTCTTGAAACAAGGCGAGCATCACGACGATCCAGGGAGCTTTCAGCCGCTTGTTGAGACTTCCTAGTAATTTTTGAAGATATTTTCGAATAGAACTGAAAGGAATACACTCAAAGCTTAAAGTTAATAGGTTAGTGACCCAAAAACTAAAGGAGCTAAGCTTGAGCAAAAAGATGAACTTTGAGAGAGATTTTAAACTTAATTTGAACTTGTTTTAAGCAATGAGAGAGTGTGAGAGATACATGATCGAATCAAGCTCTATTTAAAGAAGCTAAGGGGACAAGGAGACAAAGGTGGAGCGTCCATACCATTCAAATTTGAAATGGGAATCTTTGACCTGCTTTTTGCTGCCACTCGACCCCACACTCGACTGCAAGTGGTCGAGCTCTTTGACTAAATTTTGAAATTTCAAAATTTTGAAATTTTGAAATTTTATTCCTCAACCTAGCAGTCCTTGCATTGGAGAAGAACTTGGCCAGAAAAGCTTTCTTGCATGCATCCCATGTGGTTATTGCTCCAGTAGGAAGAGTCTTCTCCCAGAGATGAGCTTTGTCTCCAAGGGAAAATGGGAATAGCCTTAACTTGAAGCCATCTTCACTCACTCCAATGATTTTTGTGAGTCCACATATCCTGTCAAACTCATCAAGGTGATCTAGAGGATCCTCCGTTAGCAACCCATGAAATTTGTTGGCTTGTATCATGGAGATCAATCCACTCTTGATTTCATAATTATTATTGGCAACTGCAGGAGGCACAATACCAGCTCTTTGGTTATGTGTGTTAGGTGCATCCCCAGCACCAATGTTCCTTGCCCTTGGAGCTTGTTGATCTTGTTGCTCCATTAGCACTTGTTGTTCTTGTTCCTGATTGATTCTTGTTCTCTGCTGTCTCAGGTCCCTTGGTGGTCGGTTGATGTGATCAAGGAGTCTCTGAAGATTGGGATGACCCTTGGATCTTGTTTGCATCAACAGACTCGAGTACAAACTCGGACAGGCACTCGGTCGAGCGCAGGCTCGAGTCGATGGTCGAGTCGACTGGGAGGTGAGGTCTATTTGTATCCGGCTTCTGACTCGATCACGAACTCGAGCACTCACTCGGTCGAGTGGCGGTCAAGTTAAAGGTCGAGTTGGTACCTGAAACTCAATCACAAACAAGCAGTGGAAGAATCGAGATCAGTAGCGAACAAGGGGATAAAGGAACTTAATCTTAGACTAATATAGACCCTAATTGTCACAAATAAAAATTCAAATGGGCAACAACGCCAAATTGAAACTAGTATCTTTCTTGTGTGTGTGTGTGAAATGGAATGTGAATGAATGATATGATGATGAACAATGGTGAAAGCAAGGTGTTTCAATTCCCCTTATGCAATTGTAGTATAAGAGGTATCAATCCTAAATGAGTGAATGCAAGCAATCAGGGTGTGTAATACTTGTCTAAGTTAAGCCAGTTATAAAGGTGTTTCAATTCCCCTTATGCAATTGTAGTATAAGAGGTATCAATCCTAAATGAGTGAATGCAAGCAATCAGGGTGTGTAATACTTGTCTAAGTTAAGCCAGTTATAGAGGGTGTTTGTCACTAACAACCTATTGCAGAATGCAAAATGCAGAATGTAAAAGCTGAATGGACAAGATACTAAATGTAATGGAACAGAATGATTATGGCAGTGATGAAACTAGAACAGATATCAAACTATAGTAATGCAGGTAATGAACTAATGCAAGGAAAGTAATGAACAGGAAACTAAATGAATGCAACAGAAATGCAACTAGAATGAAACAAGAAACAAGACAGGACAGACACAAATCATAAACAAGAGTTCTGGGAATGAACTCGAGCAAGCACTCGATCGAGTGTAGATCGAGTGCAGGGTCGAGTTGGACAAAAACGTAAAACAGAGCAATGCAGACAAAACAGAGCAAGACAAAAGTAAATCAAACAATGATCAAACAACAGGATTTAGACTAAGAAATCAATAGACAAGGAAGGTCTTAGGGATGGATTCATGGGCTGAACTTAGATTGTGGTTATCTAACTTGATCAACAAACCTCAATCAACATGAGCTAATCTCTAGACAATAATCTCTAAGAACATGTTAATCCACTCTCATGGCAAAAACAATCAAGCTAATATATTTCTAGACTTGTTCTCATAAAGTAAAGAATCTATACAAGCAAGCATTAAGCAATATGTCAAGAATCAAACAAGACTTCTAATCTCTTAGCAAGCCTAATGATAATCTCTAGATCTAGCCTTATCTATGCACCTTAGACATTGGTGTGATGCTAAGAAGCTTGAGTTCAAACCTTACCCTCTCAGTTATAGGATCAGCATTAAGAACATCTAGCCTAGAAGAGATCTACAACAATCAAGCTTGACCAAATCAAATAACCACAACATCCATCCAGCCTAAACCATCCCTAAGAGCTAAGGAAACTACTCACAATCACACATGATGAACAGCAAAATCATAAACCCAGAAAAACACGAAACTTGCATGATTAGAAAGATAAAATAGAGATCTACAATATTGGAGAAGGAATCAAACTCGAATTCTTGATACTTTGAAAGTTATGAAACAAACAAGTATGAAGAATCTTGTGTTTTCTCATTCAAAAGAGGTACAAGATCTAAGAAAATAAAAGTGCAAAAAGCATCTTGTAATTCATTGACCTGCTGCTGCAACTGAATTTGGGTATGTTGCATTTGAGTCACATACTTGCTTTTCATCTTGAAACAAGCAAGTTTGGTCATACTCATTCCTCTACCCATTGCCCTCAAGCGTCCAGGATTGTCAGGTCCCAATATCTGAGCAAGAGTGTCTTCTTTTGGGTTTGATGATGATGATGATGGAGCATCAGACAAAACGAACTCATTTGCCATTTCCTATTAAATGTCGGACTTATGTTTATAGAGTTAAATTATAATGAAAACGTAGAAGAGAGGATCATAAGAAATGACTTACAATCTTTGCAGCAGCATCCGTGTTCACTGCTGTCCCATCTTTTTTAGTTCGTGACTTGACCCACACATTCAGTCTAGTCACTTCATATGTGCTCTCTTTTCTCTGCGTAATTATAACACACATTCAGTGATATTAAGAAACCATTGTCAGAACTGGTGGCCAAAATATATTGATAATCACTGACTGACACTTACTAAATCTTCGGCCAATCTAACCACTCCTTTACGGCTACATGTGTGAGGAATCTGCTTACGTCTTCTTTCCTTGTATGAATCACTAACTGCCTATATAAAAGTATTAGCACACTCTATGTGGAAGATAAATTAAGTACAAGTTAGTACCTTAAACTCTTGACTAGTCTTCTCTTTGACAAACTTCCTCCACTCTGCCGTAGGAATATTGTCTGGTCGCAGCTTCATTCTTTCTACGTTGTTCGGAGCTTTCCTAATCTGATTAACCAAACGTGACTTAGAGGCCCTCCATAAACATCCCATTTGCTTCAAAACAGCAGCTTTCTCATATTCTCCATCTAGTTCAAACCGTATCTACAATAAAGTAAAAAAGAAAAAAGATAAGATAAGAGTACTTAGAGCAAACTAATTGTGATTGTGACTGAAATTAAAATACGTGAACAGATTTCCATAGAACTGTCTTCAGCTCCTCACCAATTTTCCTCCAATCATCTATCACAACAGGAACATGTTTTCTTACCAAGGGACCTAAGTAGGAAGACAACTTAATCGATCCTTCTCCACACGGATCTTATTCGTTTATTAGGATCCTTGGCAATATCTTTCATCTTTGTTGGTCCTCTGTGTTTTTTAGTCTGGGACGGAACTGATGATGTAGCATCCTCAGAGACAGCAGCTGACTCTTTATCGGCTCCTTGTTCTGTAACGTCCTTAGCAGCTTCATCAACCATATGACTATCTATCACAGTCTGATCCGGTTGTTGTTCATCAACCTGTGTGTCTTGAGGCTGCTTGTCATGTGGATATATGGTGCCAACGAATTCAGGTTCTTCTTCTTGTACGTTGGTCTTCCTTTTCCTTCCACCCTTTTTCCCCTTACCCATCTTCTACGTCTGTAAAACTAAGAGGGAAACTCAAATATAGACTCAAAGACAGACCAAGTATCCAAAACCAAAAAATCAAACAGTCATGCGAAACCAATCAAATATAGACTCAAATGAACGCGATCACACAAAATTTCCTTCACAATCATCTCTGACATTTTGAGCCTCATCACCTATTAACAAGAAATCGATACAAAAGGCCAAGAAATCGATAGATGTGCCTAACCTCTATAGTGATTGTATTCTTTCCCCGATATCTGAGAACCCACACCTATTAAGAAGACACACAGCTGTAATTACAACAACCAACGAAACACTGCTGTGTATACCGACTATAAACTCACTTTCAACTCACCTGAAAATCGGATCTGAGGAGAGTTGATGCGAATTACGAGAGTGAGACAGATCGAATCGAGATGGAGAGAGATCTAAAGGATGAAATCGACTGAGATGGCGAGAGATCTAGAGGATGAAATCGACGGAGATGGCGAGAGATGGAGAAGATAATATCGATGGAGATGGCGAGCGTTGGAGAAGATGAACTCGACGGAGATGACGAGCAATGGAATCTCCGGAGACGGCGAGCAAAGGAGTCCGTGGAGATGACGAGCAAACAAGTCGACGGAGAACTCGAAGGTTTTGTCTTTTTTTTTTTTTGCCTTCTTTATTTTGTCTTTTTTTTGTGCTATGAAATGTAAATGTTTTATTTTTCAGACCGCCAAAATGTAATTTTTTTTCTTTGGCGGAATCAGGTGTTTTTAGTTCCCGCTTATTAATTTTTAGGCATAGCATTAATGCAATGCTATAAGTCTATTTGACAAACTCTCATTTCACTTTTAATAGCAGTTACAAAAATTATGCTATTATAATCTGCTATCAATACCCATATTTGTTGTAGTGACACATCTCCATTAATTTGTTTAATTTTTCTATGGTTAGAACTTTATTCATATAACAATATTTTTTGTAGGTGTTAGCTTATTTTTAAGAGTATAGTTCTTTGTGATTTTTTTTTTCTTCTCTTTGTTTACGAGTCAAGTGGTCTACGTCTAAAACTGTAATACACTTTTGCATTAATCTGTTTAATTTTCCTATGCTTATAACTTTATTCATATAACAATCATTTTTTGTAGGTGCTAGCTTTTTTTTTCGAGATATATGCGCAAGAACTATACACAAAGATGGTGTTGCGATGCTGCAAAAGAATATATGTATGGTTCTTTGTAACTTGGAGAACTTGGAGAAGATATTTCCTCCTTCTTTTTTTGATGTTATGGAGCATTTGGTGATTCACTTACCATACGAAGCTAGTCTTGGAGGACCTGTGCAGTTGAAATGGATGTATCGTTTTGGATGATACATGGGCCATCTAAAGAAAAATGTGAAAAATAAGGCAAAAGTAGAAGGTTTGATTGTTGAACAATACATCAACGAAAAAAATTCTACTTTTTGTACTTATTACTTTGAACCACAGATAAAGACAAAATATCGAAAAGGAGATCGACACTATGATAGAGGTAATCAAGACAATACTTATAAGTTTGATGGAATTCCAGATATCTTTTCTCAGGCAGGGAGGGGCAGTGGTAAGGAAACACAGATATGGCTCCAAGATAAAGATTATCATATTGCACATACATATATTTTGCGGAACTGTGACCAATTAAGATCATTTGAAAGGTATGTAATATTAATATACACATATGTACTTTAATTTATATATTGGTAGATTGAGTGTAATAAATCATAATTATTTTTTTTATGAAATTATATGTATATAGGTTATTTGATGAGAGCATGATTGCGGCTAATCCTGGGATTACTGAAAACAATTTAACCGAGCTTAGAGAGAAAACATATTCAAGCTGGTTACAAAAACATGTAAGTGTTAATCTAGAAAAAAATAAAATATGTGCATGTGTATCTTTGATAAGCTTATATTAGAATATGTGTAGTGTCCATGAATTTTTCTTTTAAATAGGTAGAAGATAGTTGGAGCGATAATTCATATCCAAAGTGGTTGTTGAGTCTCGCTCATGGTCAAATACTTCAAGTTACTTGTTGGCCAATGTATTTTTGTCGTGGATATATATTTCACACATATGATCATGGGAAAGACAAAAAGAATGCCAATTATGGAGTTTGTGTGAAAGGTATAACATCTTCCGGCTCAAGTGAAGAAGCTGCTGACTTTTATGGAGTATTGAAAGAGATTTATGAGCTGTATTATCCATGACCATTTGATCTAAAAGTTGTGGTTTTTAAATGTGATTGGTATGATTCAACCATTAGAAAAGGTATACGAAAAAACAAGTCAGGGATTATTGATATTAATGCTAAAAGGCATTATCAAAAGTACGATCATTTTGTTTTGGTTTCACAAACAGATCAGGTATGTTATGTTCCATATCCACGAATGACTCAGCCGAAAAAAGATCAACAATGGGAAGCAACAATTATGATACACCCGAGAGGAAAATTATTGGTCAACCAAAATCTGGATTTCACTGCACTGCAACATGATAACGACAATTCTGTTGTCCAATATGATTCATTGCACATCGAGACTCTATTATATCCAGATGGTCAAGTAGAAGATCTTGATGATCCAATTGTAGAAGAAGAAGTTGGATCAGACGCTGAAGATGAGAATTCTGATATCGAATTAACTACTCACGATGAAAGTGAGTAAACAATTTCAGATAATTTTGTCATTTGTACTCTTTTGAAAAAATTGTATTTTCAGCTTCTTCTTTTTTCTTTCTAATATTGAAACTGTTTTCTTATTTAATTATGGTCACAAAAGTGGTAATAATTATGTCACAATCTATGACTAAACATAAAAGTAACTAAAATAGTGACTAATTGTGACAAGGTAGTTACAAAATATTTGTAACTAAAAGTGACGTAAATATAATCACAAAAATCGTATAATTTAGTTATCTGATTTAGTTACAAATCTGTTTTTATATGTGACTAAATATTTTGTAACAATTTCGACATAATTAGTGACCAAAATTAGTTACCTTCAAGTCAGTTACAATATTTTAACTAAATAGTGACATTGTAGTGACCTTCACTATGGAATAAAATTTTCCATAAGGAAATGACTTGGTAAGGGTTTAAAAGAGAAGAGAAGTCAAAGAAGAGAAGAAATGCCAAAGGGATGTCTGAAGAAAAATTAAACGCGCGAAGGGCAGATCAGTTGGCCGATCAGACGAACGGATGTACCAGGCGTACATGGAACGGACGGACGTACCAGCCGTACGTGGAAGCGGACAGGACCGTGACCGTGTTGTGTTGCCAGAATGGGAAGGAACCCATCAAGCGGATGATTAAATCATTAAAAAAATGGAGTTAGTGGAATTTCCACTAAATGATTAAAATAATCACAAATTAGTACTAAGTGAGAATTTTCCACTAAGTTTTATTTAAGTCGAAAATGTTAGTGGAGAGGAATATTCCTCCATTTTGCATGCGACTTGAGAGAATGAGGGAATGACACCTCACCCTTTGAGGTGTCAACTCACATGTGTCTGAAGAATGTCTTTGCGACACCTCATCTCCTGCGTATGGCGTTGTGAGCTTCGCCCAGGCTCCTATAAATACAACACTTCTCTTCATTGTGGAAGAAGAGAGAAAGTTTTTATTCGCCCGAAGTCTGCTAAGAGAGAAAGAGAGTGAGTAAAAGGGAGAAGAGAGTAAAGTAGTGAAGTTTTCACTAAGTGTTGAAGCCTCACCGATCAGCTGCTGCATCTGCGAAGAAGTGTTGAAGCCTCCAAGGATTCCAATGGTTTCCACTTGTGATCTTCGACAATTTGTGAGTTCAGGAAGCATAGATCTGAATTAGATCGGAGTTAACAACTCGATCTAGTGTCAGCTTGCATGTGCATATAGTTGCATCTTTCTTGAATTTCTTGTGTGATTTTCTTGAAGTTTGCTTTGGGGTTGGTTGCTAAGTGTGGCATGTACTCCATGGTATATCATGTGCATGATCGCCGATCTGCACATTTAATATATTGCATGTGAGGTGTAGTGGTGATACTTAGTGATTTACAAGTTCTATAAGGCTTGTAAACTTAACTATCATCGGATGGAATGGTCTTAGCATGTGTCGTTGTGTAAAGGGGTCAGACAGCCATAAGCATGCTAATACAGGGATATGGCTGACCTTCGCATTAAGTGAATCTCAACATGCACCCAGTCTTGAGTACTGCGATGCATGTTGATTGCTCGGAGAGACTTGGTTAGCTACCATGGCTGGAGCTGTCTTCACGACGGTATAGTATAAAGAGGGGTTTCCGGTTGCATGCCTTTGTGGTTGCAATGCGGGTGTTATGAGGCGAAAAAGCGAATGGTGGCATATCTGGGCCCTAGTAAACTTATTTAAAAACTTATTTTCTTTTTATTCAAGTTTGCATGTTGTTTGATTGTTTGCATTTAGTTTTATTTGGTTTATTACCTTTCGCATGCTTTCTCTGATGTTTGTGTTGATTTATTGAGTGTTTGATTTATTCCTTGTTGATTTGGGGTTGGGATGGGAATCTAATTTTCTGTAGGGACCCCTGAAACTCATTAAGTAATCTTAGATTACTTATGATAATATTTGTCCTGCAGGTAACCAGTAGTGGGGAGCTAGAGGGCGTGTTAGACGCTAGGAGCCCGGAAGTAGATATGTGTGCTTTTGTGTAAAGAAAAAGTATGTCTTTTATGTAAAAAAAATGTATAATCTTCTTGGCATAAGGCTTGGACACCAACTTGTCAAGTCTTTTTGTTAAACTATGTGAAATATTTTATTTTAATGAAAATCTCGGTTTTATATTTGAATACGAGTAATAACTCATAATGATCTAGTCCGGGTCGACTCAACGCTTGAGCATCAAGAGGGTTGAAAAGCCTAAGTGGTATCTAAAGTGGTGGGAAATAGCATTGATGGACTGACTAAGTTTTGAAATGGGTTTTTGAACCTCGGCCGGATTGTTAATGACTATTTTTAAAATAGCGTCCCAAGACCGTTTTGGGTAGTTCCAGCCATAGGACGGTTCGGGAGCTTTACAGACATATTTATGACCATTTTAAATACATCACACGTTCGTATGTAAATCGTCATAATATTATAACCAAACAAATGGTCACAAATTTTCCTTCACAATATTCACTTTTTTTTGTATTGACCATCACCACCATTGTCACTGCCACGCTTATCACCATTAACACCATCATCACTCCATCATTGATATTGCCACCACCACAATTCTTGATGGAAATCAATCGATCCTCGAAGTGATATAGCCATAAATGTTTTTTGATTTTGCATGAGTTTGATCGTTTCATATTGTAGATCTATCATTCTAGTTATGATATATTTTCATGTTTTTTTTCTTGAGACAAAAAACCTATAGCCATCAATATTTAAGAAACTAAAATTAAAATAAAACAATACCTACTAGTTTTCTTCCCACTCAGCACTTGGTTTAAGTCATCAATTTGACTTGTTTTACTCTCTACGCATGAGGTTGTAATGGATTTGTTCTAAGATATAACCTCTCTTCATTCCTTAAGATGTTCTTGTTGAGTTATTTACGTCAGTGATTTTGTGATAAGGTGCTAGTATGAGTGGTATGAATTTGTAAAATACATTCTTGGATCAATATTGGGGAAAGAAATTTTTATGTTTGATCAATTACGGCTCCAAATGTGACTAAGAATGTTTCATCATGGTAGCCATTTGGTCCACATGAAAGACGTTCTGATTCGTGAAACACTTGATTTGCTTTATTTTCTTTTCATTTTATCTATATAACCATAAAAGAGATTTTAGACTACAAAAGTACAAACGGTGGAAATGTGGTCGAAAAGCATAAAAACTGCACTAAAGATTTATTAAAAAATTATTCAAATGATAATGAAAATAGGTGAAAATTCAATGTTTAACATCGATTTTGATTATATTTTTTAGTTTTCAAGTTCTTATATTTTCTTATTTGTCTCATCATCTCAAATGGTATTATTAATGAGTTAAAACGACTCATCTAAAATACAAGTTGTTTAAGTGCCTCTTTCTTAGAGTTTTTCTCCTAGTTCATGCGTTATTCAAAAAAATGTTGTCGATGTTTTTTTTAGCTATATTCAGATTTGTGCTTTGTGATCAATTTCTCATGAGGTGTAATTCTTTTATGTTATAAAATCTAAATTTGACCCACAAAAATTTACTCTTACCAAACTGGCCCATAATATGTTCATTTCGAAGTTACTTACAAATGGTATTGGGCTTTACCATACGTCGAACCCAATTTAGAAAAATACATTTAGCTTTTTAATGAATCGTCCTCTACCTTTTAAAACCCTAGTCAATAGTTGGGACAAGTTTTTGACTCTCCTTCTTCGTTCTGTGCGGCGACGCTAGAGGTAAATCTTTGCTCTTTCCAGTATCTTTAAGAATATTCTTTTCTCTATCTTATCGAGATTATTGAATTTATTTTGACTTTGTCCAAGATATTTTTGTATAAAGTAGAAAAGAAATCTACATGTTTTGTTTCAAGATTTCAGTAATAAAACAATACCCAATACAGAGATCTAAATTTTGAATCTTTACATGTTTTAAAACCTTCATCCTTCAGCTACTAAGTTCGTAAAATGGTGTCATAAACTGATTATTAGTTTATCATTTTTTTGATTGAATGTAGATTTGTATTTAGCAGAAGAAAAAAAACTGTGTTAAAAACTTAAAATAAATGTTTCATAGAGGACTAAAGAAAATGCATTTTTATACATTTTCTTTTTAGTTTCCATTTCTCTTATATTTTGTTATTGTTTAACATAAGTCAAACTGAAAGAACTCTATTTTGTCAAAGCTTTCAATTTCATGGAAGTCAACAACGGCGAAGCAAATGCAAAGATGGAAGCAGAACTCGTCCCTGACTGGACTGAGCTGACTTGGGAATGCCTCATCGATATATTCTCACGGTTGGGCATGGAACAAAGGTGGAATGCACCTATGTTGGTTTGCAAGACGTGGAGGGACGTGTGCAATGACCCGTTGCTCAACTTGGTATTCGATCTTGAAACTTGGTTTCTAACTTCCACCGAAACATGCAACCGGTGGAGTTTTGAATTTTCGAAAAACATCGACTCCATGCTCATGTCTGCTGTTGAACGAAGCAAGGGCTGTCTCAAAGAGATTCGGGTGAGACACTGCACAGATGAATCTCTCTCGTATGTCGCTGATAGGTACGTCTATGGAAAAAATATGATATTTTATATTTTTGCTTGATTCCATGAAAGTTTTGATCTAATTATATTAGAATGGTATCATGCATTGAATGTCTTGAAGTAATATATAAGTTATATGAGTCTATCCACCCAACAAATTTATTTCGAGACCAGATGGAAACTCATCCTTCTTAATCGATTTTAATATTAGGTTGAAACTATTGAGTTCATAAGAGATTATTAAAAGAGATAATCGCATCAAGACATGATTTATGATGCGATTATTAATATTAGGTTTTGTAATAATGCGATTATTAAAATCGATTACCTTGTTGCGTTCTCATCTCTTTAAATCGATTAGATTATTAAAAGAGATAATCGCATCAAGAATAATATGCAATCACGAAAATATCCATAAGAGATTATTAAAAGAATAAAGCTCGAAACTATTGAGTTCTCATCTCTTTAGAACTTAGCTTGACCTTGTTGTTTTATGAGCTAACATCTGATTTTGAGTGCTGTGTGAAGCATGAAGCTTGATTCGTTGCTCTTTGGAATCATTTGTTCTTAGATATATTTTTATGCATATGATTTTGAGTGATATAAGAATTCTTTTGTTGTGGATATTTTTTTTAGCTTGAAGAACCGGGTGAAGAAGAAGAAGATCTTGGATCAGATTGTTTACGGTTGGGTCAAGTTTTTAATGTTTGTCTGGTTTAAAAAATTGGTTTTATACTGGATTTGTGTCGGTTTTATTAGATTTGGTTAATAAACCGTTTAAACCAAAAAAATTGGAGAAATAGCAATAGAACTATCAATTCGGGAAGAAATAGTTGGAGCACTTAAGTTTGTGGGAGATATAAAACGAGATCAAAGTTCGATGTGAATCTGGTACGATATGATAGTTCCGAGGGGGAAATAGGACGTCCTTCCTGAATTTGAAAATATTCTCGGTATATGAAAATCTTATCAAATTCCATATTGTTTAATTGACCTTAATTGTAGATGCCCTCATCTTGAGGTACTTTGGGTTAATCATTGCCCAAATGTTACAGATAGATCAATGGAAAAGATAGCTTTAAAGTGCCCTAAAATCATGGAACTTGATATCAGCTGCTCTTATGCATTATCTTCTCGGTGTATGGAAATGTTTGGTAAGAACTGCAAGAATCTTCAGATTATAAAACAAAATTTTACGGCACTATCCGAGGTCTCGAGGTTCGAGTCTTTAGAAAACTACGTGGAGAATCTACCTATCATTCCTATAGGAAATGTTGATTCTCATGGGATTGGGTGTCATATGCAACAACTTAAGCAACTGGAACTTCGATTCTTAACAGTAACTGATAAAGCTCTTGCCAATATTTGTAAACGATGTCCAAAACTAGAGTATCTTGACTTGTTTGGGTGTCAAAACTTGACGAGGTATGGTGTGATTAAAAGTACCTCGACTTTGAAGAATTTGAAGGAGATCAAGAAGCCGAAGTTTAGAGCTTTATTCTTTTAATAATCTCTTATGGTTTTGTAATAATACTATTCTTTTCCTCCTTGGTTGAATTTGAAATGAACATTTCAGTTGAACTCTTTTTTGGGGGTTTCTTTTTATCTTCTCATTTTATTGGTTTTTCATTTGACAACAAAAAATTCTTTTAATTTGTAAGAAAATTATTAGATTATATTTTTTTTTGTTTCACAAAAGTTTGTCTTTTAAAACCAAGTGGTGATGGTATAATGGTTTTCACTTGAGGAGCAGTTTTCCTATAAGTATCACAAAATCACAAATTTCATCTGATTCTGATTTGAAAGGAGTTGGAGAGATTGAAGGAAAGCAGCGACGGTGGTGGTGACAGCAAGGAGAAAGCAGCAACGGTGGTACTGACGACAAGTAGAAAGCTAACGATTTAGAGGAGAAGAAAAAGAAGAAGAAGCTGAGGAGTTGCAGTTTAAAATTGATGAAGAAGGGGATGACAGATTGATGTAACTTTTAGTAACGAAATTAACTTATTTACCTCTTATACGAATTTACACACAAAGGCTCAATTCAATTTTCAAATCATTACACACTTTCATAAGAAGGAAAATAAGTATCCGGAGATACGTTATTTATGAGTATATATAAATAGATGATCCTTTACACAAATAGATATATAAATATTTATATATTTGTATAGATTGAAATGACCAAATATAATATTATATGTAAATTACACAAACTCTCATATCTGATATCTTTCTTATCTACCACCCGGCGCTAGCCATCCTCCGAATCTTTCTCAATTTGTCTCCGCTCTTCTCTTTTGTCACATGTTTGCTTCTATTTATTATCTACATATATGCCAATTCATTAATTAATTATCATTAAAGTTTTCAAAAACAAAACGCATTAATTTTGTAAAATATTTGTTGGATAACGATATTGTTACTTTATAACGCTTTTTACAAAAAAAAAAACGCTCTTTACAAAACCCATGCAAACTCCTAATAGTATAAAGTCAACTTTGAATCCACCAATATCCACACATAAATCCAAAATGATGTATTCTGATAAATCATACTATATATTCGTTAAGTAACCGTTTTAGTACAAATGGAAATTGGAATGTTAATTACCTCTTGTCTTCTTTTCTTCTCATTCTCCTCCTAGCATTTATAAAAAATGGTTAATATGACATTATTTTTCAAATAAGCGAACAGTACTAGCTTTTTTTTTTTTGGGCAAACACTAGCTAGTAGTGGAATTATAATAATGTTTTAACAAGGAATTAAAAATTACCACAGTTTCCTTCAGCTTCGTGTTTTCTTCGGTAAGGTTGTGCACTTCCAACTCCAATTCCACAGTATAAGCCTATAAATTAAAGAGGGAAACCGTATTAGCATAACCAAAAAGAAATAAAATTGCAAACCAGAATTTAACCAAATGACCCTAGTTCATGTTATACAAAGTGCAGTTTCTATATTTTTTTTGGTTCATAATTGAACTCCGACTTACTTGTCTCCTGGCACGAGACCGAGCCGCAGATTCGCGGTTTTTGATCATCCGGCGTTGTCTCCGTTCCATCAAAACCTCAGGTGGACCGTCAATGATCCGTTTCTTGATCCTAAAAGCATCTAAACCGGTTATGTATTGATTATTACTGATCCTCCCATTCCCGGTCATACAGCTTGAAGAGTCTCCCAAAACCGAGTAATACGGCCGGTTTTCTTTGTAAACCGACCGGTTATCAGCGTAATTGTTTTGGTTCTGACAATGTAAACCGACTCCAAACTCCGGGTTATTATAATCAAAATCAGCACTGGACATCCTCATGGTTGTCTTCAATGGTTCTTGTACAACACCAGCCTTAACAAGAAAATCCTCGAGAGTGATCTCACCAAGGGTTTGTTGCCGGCGGATATCTTCGTTGGAGTTTTGACGGGAAGTTGACGAACGGTGATGCTGTTGTACACCGTTTTGTATCTCGAGCCAAACCTCGTCCACGGTCTTCTTGCACAAAGGAACCGGGAGGGACAACGAACCTTGCCGTGGCAGCACCGCCGGATTCTCCCCGTGGTGAGCCACACTTCCTCCTCCTCCTCCTCCGTTGTTGTCGTTTTCTTCAACGGTCGTCCACAAGTTCGCTAGGAACTCGTCCATGTTCATCGCCCCGAAGCTCTTGCCGCTTTTCATCTGAATCTCGTCAAGAGTTAGCGACAAGATCGAGTTTTGTCTAGCAACCGGTGCCTCCTCCACGGGTTCTTGCACAAACGTTTGCATTTGCGTTTGCGGGAGGTCATGGTTGTACATATGGAAGATTGAAGTCTCCGTTTCAAAAACAGCAGACATCGTTTGAACACCTAGAAATCTTGAAATTGTTAACATGCATTCATATGTAGGAAACAAATGTTACCAAAGTACTACAAAAAAGAAAAAGATAAGTTTTGCTACCTTGAAAAAAAAAAGTTGTAAGAAGGAAGAAGGGGAAATAGTTTAGGATTGTGTCAGTGGAAACTGATACTTTTAAAGTGAAGAAGAGGCGGAGTCTACAATGGTGTAGATATATATGCAATATGCATGCATGCGACTGTGATATTTATTTTCATTTTTTTAATTATAAAAACACGTTTATTGGAGTAGTAGTGAAGTAGAAGAGTGTAAATTGTAACTGACAAAAGCTACCAAAATAAAAATAAAATATTTTGACATTGATTTATATGGTACGTCGAATCTGGATTCTATTATTTTTGCTTCTTTGTTTATCGATTGACACGTCCATGACACTGGTCTCAAACGTTCTGCTAAAAATCTATCTTATATCCTTCTTGCGAAATTGTGTTATCTTATTTTTTCACTCGTATACGGAATTTTTACCTCGTAGCTAATTGGTTATTCATTGAATCCTATCGGTAACGTTTGGTTGAGTGTCGCCTAATAGTAGTAATATATATAGCACAATAGTTTTATATTGCAAGAATTTACAGTATATATTCTACACGTTTACAATACATTTGATATGTTTGACAATATGTCGTATATGCATGGAATATAACTTCTAGAAGATTATAAGCGTTTTCTTAAAGCTACAACCTTAACACAATACAAACAAATAAATTTAGATGTATTGGCGTAAATAAGTGCTGCTTGCTTTCACAGGTGCTGCATCTAGATGATGTCAGGGCAATGTGAAGAAGTAAGTAACGTTTTAACTTTTAATAAATAAGATAAATTAGAAAATGTTATTTTGTTGTTGAAGATTGTTAATGGTAGTAAGTAACTAATCCAAAATTTATATCACTTTTTATAGTTTTGAAAATTTGATGAATAGCATCAGTTGATAAAAAGTAGCGAATAATAGAATCAAAATAAGACATGAATTTGACAAAATAATGAAAAGAGAGACAGAACTAAACACATGTTAGAAAAATATTATCATAATGACTGATAAGCTATGGCTTCGATTGGTAACATGTACGAAATTGAGTTACAATGTAATATGATGTCATTTTCAGTACAAAAAGATATATAGTGAAAACTGTAGATAGATACATGTGTTGAGTTACTATAAAAAAGATTTAATTTTATATAAAAAATGATGGGTAGCAGTTGACCAAAAAAGTGATGGATAATATTTTTTTGTGTGTAGATGTTGTTGTATGTATTATTTAAGTAAATTTAATTTAAATTACTGAATAATTTTAAGAAATTTACAAAATCAAAAAATATTAACTGAAAACAAAGTTTATTAACATATGGTAACATTAGTTTCGAGACCGTTTTGGAGGGCAAATCTAGATTTGTGATAATAACCATAGGGCCTTTTCCAGCGACTAGATTTGTGACAGTTTTGTGCACAAATTTTATGGATTGCAATTCACATCCAAATGTATGTTTAATAAATAATAATCAGGTTATTTTTCAATATTTTTAAATGAAGTAAAATCAAAATACTTCACTTTTACTAGCAAAAACATTGTTATTATCTAAATTTTGTCGTTATCTTATTTTGATAAAATTATTAAGCATCAAAAATTAAATATTTTGATATTAAAATTAGTTTATTTAGCAAAGCTTGTTGACAAAAAATAATTAACTAACATTTTTATTAGTTGATATAATAAGACAATAGTTTTTTTAAAGGAAACTTTAAATTCTTTCACTTATTTCTGCCAGAAATCAAGATTTGTTTTGCATTACTTTCTCCTGAAACTCGGCATGGACTCAATCATATTCGAGCGTTACTTTATCAAACAAAGATACATGCAAATTCAGACAAAATGAACTAATTGAAAGTTGAAAGTTTTTTTCTTTTACTAAAAGTTAGATTTTTTTTAATAAATTATTTATTTTATATTGCGATCTAGATGAATTTGTTACAACATTACAAAATACATTGAAATTCTAAACAACTTGGGTGTTAGATGAAAATAATAAGCTTGATTATCAATTATCTTAATATGTGAAGTGTTATTAAACCTATACACTATATTTTCTTTTTTAAAAACACTTTAAATTTACTATATACCAATTATAATAGATCAATATTAACGGATCAAATTCTATCGAAAATCAGTCATTACTATGAATTTAGGACAAAAATGCCCATAGACAATTTTCTTTTTCTTGTAGTGGATAAAATAAATATGTCAAAAATATAAATATTTTACAAACACAAATTTGATGTTTGTCAATCAAAATCAAGCAAGAAAACGAATAAATTAGAAATAATGACTTAGTCTCTAAGGTGGCTCAGTGATCACAGATTTTGGTCTGTACATTGGGAGATCTTCTCCTAAAAGAAGTGATTTTAAAATCGCATCGCAAACTCCATCGTAGTGCACGATTAGGTGGCCTCCTTTAGGGACCTCATGGTACCTAATCCATGGAAGCTTGCGGCACAAACATCTTTGCAGCTGAAACGGTATCACTTTGTCTTCGTAGCCTTGCCATATTTGAACAGAAGATGAGATAGTTTTGGGTTCAGACAAAAACGGGTTGGGTAGGTCTGTCGGGTCGAAGTCCCACTCGTCAAAGGCTACCAAAAAATCGCTTCTCAGCGTTTCGAACACGTCATGTTCTCGTAACTTTTCCTGTGGACACATGTGTTTAATATATATGAATATATGAGAGTATTCATAAACTGAAATTTAGAAAAATTATGAAGGTTATCAGATTTTGCTACAACTTTATTTTTGTAACTAAAAATGGAATTTGTCAAAATTCAGAAACAAATTGAAGTAACATGACTCTTGATAGCCCAAAACTTATTCAAATAAATTCTATACATTTCCTCATAGATAGATACTTAATTTCAGTATCACATTTTTTTTTGTTGTCGTCTAGTACTCAAAATCCCAGTTTATAATAACAATCAGCAACACTAACACTAAAATAATTAATTTAACTATAGTATAAATTATTATTTAATTGGTTGTAAATACATGTCTTTGAAAAAAATTTCTCCTAGATCAGGTCATGGATAATATTGGGCGTACGTACATTTGGTGATAAATTAGAACTTAGAAGTTAGTCAATAATTTAGAAATTAATGAAATATATCGAAAAAAGCTTCAAGAAAAGAGTAATAATAGTAACCTTCGTGAGCATTGGGAAGCCTTTGGTGTGCTTGAGGACTTCGATGTCTTGGTCGTTGAAGTAAACAGGGTTTTTCTCTAGCATCGAAGTTGTAGAGAACATGTTCTGAGTCACTAACCAATGTAGAAGTCCCGGAAAATACTTTGCCATCCAAAGTGACCATTTCGCCACTTCTCTTCTGTAGTCTTTTTGCATCAGACTCCTTGGAATCGACGGCCATCTATAATTCATCACCGGAGCCACCATTGCCACTCCTGCTAGCCTGTTCAGTTTCATTTATTTGTGAACAATCCATAAATTTGATCGTAACTAATATAACACACATTATTCTTACATTTGTAATTTCTCTTACTATTTTTGTCAAATTCATTCGATAACAGCATAATGTGGATCAATGAGTTCGAATCCAAGAAATTACACTACTCATAAGGTCTAAATTAATCGAAACCGAATCAAATCAAAATTAATTAGATCCAACCAACCATCCTGAATAAATTTTTTTTTATGTAATGAGATATAATATATAAAAAAAAAAAGAAAAAAAAAGCAAACTAAACAAGACTAAGGTGTTGCATAGACTGTGTTAAGTTGGGTACTGTACAATTATTGGTGCGACAAGGAAGAAGAGAAAAACAGCTGTGTACGTGCTATAGAATAGACTATAGTGAAGGTTTAAATATAAATTAAAGCATCAGTTATTGTTATGAGCTTTTTGTCAAAAAGTTTTAAAACAAAAATTGATCCTACAATATGAATTTGAACATGTTAATTCTCTGACAAATTTGGCCAATCTTGAAGGAAATATTTTTACAACATGTGTCTTGACTTGGAAGACTGACTTTTAAGCATTATAATAAGTAAATTTATTTAGTCGACATATTAGTTTTGTTTACCTTTGAGGAATGTGTTTAAGGCAACTCCAAACAGTGTACGAACCCATTGAGATTCCGATCAAATAAAACCTGGATCCGATCTGTAACCGATCCGCCAGTTCTTCGACATCGTAGGCTTCGCTCTTCAATGAACGTTTGGGATTTGGGTCGCTTTCTCCGTAACCAGCTCGATCGTATAACACAAAGGATATCCCAATTTCATTCACAAGCTCCTGAGATTATAACTAAAACAAGCCTCATTAGTCTTCCAACCAGCTACTGTCTAATAAAATCTCATTTTCTAACTTAATTTTTACTTTTTTTTTTTGGTACACAAAAACATTTCAGACATTCCACATTAAAGAGCACAAAGAAAAAAAAATCATAGGTGATCTCTAGAAGTCAGTTTCTTGAATCTTGTAATGGACTGGAATCCGAAGATGCTGAACCCAAAACCCAAAAAAGAATGCAGAAGAAAGTTTTTTCTTTTTTCTTTTTCCACTTCAATTGTCAGAATTTGAAGCATATAGTTTTGGATCTATGTGATTAGAACTTAGAAGTAAAAAAATTCAAAAAAAATGACTCAGGAAAAAAAAAAACATAGGAATCAAGAGGATCTAGGAATAAAGGATCATTGTATACTTGTGAGACATTGAAGTTCATATCTTTGGAGCTACCAAATCCATGAACAAGAACGATGGTGAACTTTGCATCATCCTTGGGGACACCTCTTTCCTTGTAAGCCAAGTATCTACCATCTCGAAGTTTGATTCTTCCTTGATGATCCGCCATTGTTGGTGTTGACCTCGTGAAGAAGAGAAACGAAGAAAGGAGAATAAATATGTTAAAGCATTAAGACTAGGGAGAAAGGGATCTAGCTGGAATTATTAGTAGTAGAATCATTATTGTAATTATATAGTACTGTTGAATAAGTATTATTTTATTTTATCAAAGATTGGGTTTCTCTTATTGGTTTGATTATCAACTTTTAAATAGAATACTTTAGGGATCATTGGAATATTCGGAGCTGCTTTGAAGGATAGAGGGAGGGAGCCGGAGAAAGAAAGGACAATTTACAGAATTGTTTGTTAAAATTTATATTTTTTGCTGTTTTTGTATAAAAATCCACTCAAATCAGTATTCATCTTGATATTTTTTGCTATGTCTAGAAAAACTGTAAAAAGGAGTGTGAAAAATTAGTGCTCCATTTGGCCTCCTCTCATGGCAATTCACTTAGGCTAATCCGGCCCTGACCTTATAAAGCTTACTTATCAATTGAGAACACTAGTTTTAACTTTTAAGTATCAAGACATAGTTAACTCCAAACCCTTTCCACTTACAAAATGCCAACTTTTTTTTTTTTTTTTTTTTTTTTTTTTTTTAATTAATATTTTATTAACATTCTTCCCAAACTGGGCATAGTAATTGATTACATCGGAGAACAGCCATGGCTACAAAAAGGTGAGAAAGATTTCGGCGACAAAGACCGGGAAATGAGATCTGAACTGCTACGGGTAAGGGGAACACAAGGTTAGAGCGATTAGTACCGGCGGTAACAAAAGAGACTTCTTTGCGGTTACGCTCCGACTCCGAACTCTTTGACCGGAGTTACCGGTTCCTGTCGCCGAGTCATCGCTGAAGCAAACCTGACCCGAAACTTCTTTCCCGGAACCGTCAACCTATAGACACCCCTTCCCTAACCCTTTAAAAGAAAAGAAAAAGAGAAGCTAGATCACAAAATGCCAACTTCATGATAAAATCTTGCAAATATGTTAATAAATTTGCATACATTGCGTTTTATGATTAAATCATTTTCTTTAATGGTTAAAAATCCAATTTTAGTGTTCACATTGTTTCCATTAAACTATCATTTTCGTTTTCTCTATCTTTTTCGCTAACATCCTACTCTTCCTCTCCGAAGTCGTTAGAGTATTTTCTGATATTTACTTTTTTTTTTTTTTTGTTTTTTTTTGAAAAACAACCAATAATCCTGAAGTAGTTTTATTAACAAAAAAAATTCAGAAAAGTGGTAAAAAAATTTAAAGTCGTGGAATGTGAAATTTGTCCCATATTCTAGATAAAGTCGTGGAAGGAGGATGAGAGGTGGAAGTTTGTAGGAGATTTTGCAAACGATCCATAGTCTCTGGATTGGTAGATCGACTAGGGTGAGAATGTGAAATTTGTGACTTCATGTTACCTTACTTCGATCGATTTACTGATTAAATGTTTTAGGTTATACTGTCAAAATTATGTAATTTAAATTATTTATTAAAAATTTTGGTAAAAAAAGTCATTATTTTAAATATGTAACTTGAGTTATTGATTAATCGCTCATCTCGTTCTTGGACAAAGATAATTTAGGTCATTGTATAAATAACATGCTCAATAGGTTAGTTGAAATCCGTTTATTGTTTTGGGTGGAAAATGGTGTTTATTTTGGGTGGAAATTATAGTTTCTTTGGGTGTAAACATGTCCAGCTCAAGGTAGATAGAAGTGTGACTGGCCATGGTGACTTTTGGTCAATTCTAAAAATTAATCTTCTAAAGAGAGAGGCCTATTTAAAAATAATTAATTAAATTAGTCCAAAAAGTCCAATTCTTTTTTTTTGAGATTTATATTAAAAGCCTTAAAAAAAAACAGGCGGAAAATTTAAAGTTTTCACAGCTTTTACTTGATTTAGGCCCAAAATTTTTAAAAGTAAATTTATTTTGAAAACCCTTAATGTTTTTTTTTTTTTTTTTTTTTTATGTCAAGTATTCTACACTCCCACACAGTACATATTTAGTAAAGATGGCCAAAAGAATATATTTTTTTGGTGTTAAAGCCCTAAATTATGTGACCGGGATACCCTATAAAATTATGGTGAGCATAATACTCGTGGGCCAGATGGTCGTGGTAATGGACTCGAGAAAATTGGTGACCAAGATTAGCTGAGCCTCAAAGTATGTGTGGCCGTGAACAAGGGTCCAGAATTGTACATGTCGAGCATTGCTATTAGGCATGAGACTCTCTATATATGATTCGAGAAACTAAGCACCACCAGCCAATGGTCGTCGTCACAACAAGGAGCATTGGTTCGTTTGCTAGAAGAAGTAATCCAAAATCAAGATACTTAAAGCCATTTGCCAAACATCTACATTGTTAGTAGTAGTTGCATTACCACTAATTATCCTTAAAAATACTTTTTCTTTTGAGTTCGATAAACTTATATACCAAACAAGTTGTAATTTGTAATTTAGATTGAAAAAAAAACTTAATTAAATCGAGAATCTTTTACAAGAAGATAGCTCTTTTCTCCAAAGGTCGGGTTTTTATTCTCTCACTGTCTCTCACATATCATCCAGTTTTATTATACACAAACACACAAACACACAAGTCTTGTCTTCCAAATTTTGTCACATTTAGCCCCAATTGTTTTAGGTTTTTTTCTACTTTGTCTCTGCTCTAACCACGAAAAATTAGGGTTTTTTTTTCCTCTCTAAAGAAAAAAAATTTACCGGAGGAAGAAAGAAAAAATTAACCTCGAAATTGACTTCATTCTCCAGTTCCTAGAGTATCTTCTTTCTGGGTTTTTTTTTTTGGTTTCGTCCATGAATTCGTCTTCTTCGTGTTGTTCAGAACTGTTTTTGCTGAGTCCTTTAGTAAACTTCCCCGAGCTTTGTTTTGTGATCTCAATGGGGTTTTTCTGATTTTCGATTTCTGTTTAGTTTCGAATTGAGAAGAGAAGAGATGATTGCGGAGAAACCTGTTTGGGTTAAACATGAAGGGTTACAAATATTTTCTATTGATGTTCAGCCTAATGGTGAAAGGTTTGCTACAGGCGGTGGTGACCACAAGGTTTTTTTTTTCTATTTCTCTTCTTCTTTTATTTCTTTTGTTTCCTTATTGTTCTGTGGTTTCGTTATTGATTGATTTGCACTTAGTTTGCTAGTTTGTTTGAATTGGGATTTGATGCATCTTTGCTACGAGATTGGTGCAACTGCTTCTTAGAGATTTCGTAAGGCTGGTTCTTTTTCACTGCTTAGTATGTATGTACATGTGTGGTTCTTGAATCTTTGTTTCTTGTTTGGATTTAGTACTGCTGCTTTCTTTTGAGATTTGCGAATGTTTGTCTTATTCAACACTATGAATTGTGGATGTTGATTACTTTGATTCTAGTACAAACTGTGGTTTGTTATGCCAGTGCTTGTGTTCCTCTTGGCTTGATGAAGATTGTAGGTTTTGTATCCTTTGTTATTGTACCCGTGTGTCTGACATAGGTCTGTTTATCCTTTTCCCTCATTGAATGGAACAGAGTAGATTTTTAGTTGAGTATTGCTTTCAAAAGTTAGGAAGTTGTTTTTAAGCTGTTTTTGCTTACATGGTTGTAATTGATTAGTGAGTGAACATAGCTGAACCTTTCTCTTTATTGTGCTAAGTAGTTTTAGTAATCGTAGTCTGTTAATATGAATATAGGTCCGTATATGGAACATGAAGTCTGTTGACAAGGATTTGCAAAACATAGATACAAAAGAGAGGCTTCTCGCAACTCTTCGTGACCACTTTGGTTCAGTCAATTGTGTTAGGTGGGCTAAGCACAGTAGGTACGTGGCATCTGGTTCTGATGATCAGGTGATTCAAATTCATGAGAGGAAGCCTGGTTCAGGCACCACTGAGTTTGGTAGTGGAGAAGCCCCCGATGTTGAGAACTGGAAAGCTGTTATGACTTTAAGGGGCCACTCTGCCGATGTGGTAAACGCCATTTTGCTTTTCTTTATTATCTTCAGTGGTCATTTCAGTGATTATGTAATAACTGAGGTATTTTTTTTGTAATTATCCTTGAAGTAGGTGGATCTTAATTGGTCTCCAGATGATTCGATGCTGGCTAGTGGGAGTCTGGACAATACAGTTCATATATGGAATATGCGCACTGGTATGTGTACTACTGTTCTCAGGGGTCACTTGAGCTTGGTCAAAGGCGTAACCTGGGATCCAATAGGGTCATTTATTGCTAGCCAATCGGATGACAAAACTGTGATAATATGGCGAACAAGCGACTGGGGCATGGCTCACAGAACAGATGGTCACTGGGCAAAATCGGTATGCGATATTTGTTTTAGCTATTCTGTTAGAATGTTTTAACATAAAAGAAATGATTGTATAAAGAATTTGATTAGTGTTTCCAACTCTGTTATGTGAAAGTTTTTGCTTCCCTGTTCTCCTAGGACGTTTACTGCTAATAGGATCTGATATATCTATTTTTTTCTAGCTTGGATCAACATTTTTCAGGCGACTTGGATGGTCCCCTTGTGGCCACTTCCTTACTACCACTCATGGGTTTCAGAAGCCGAAGCATTCTGCTCCTGTGTTAGAAAGAGGGGAATGGTCTGTAGCATATGACTTCTTAGGTCATAGTGCTCCAATCATTGTTGTTAAGTTCAATAATTCAATGTTTAAAAGAACCCCCTCTAGTACCCAGGATACTAAACGAGTTGGGTGGAGCAATGGAACATCAAAGTCAGGGGTGAAAGATTTGCAGTCATACAATGTTATTGCAATAGGAAGTCAAGACCGTACTGTAACTGTATGGACAACTGGAAGTGCGCGTCCTCTTTTCGTCGCGAAGCATTTCTTTGGGCAAAGTGTTGTCGATCTATCATGGTAAAGTTTTCCCTTTGTTTTTTGGTTCAGAAATCTGCATATCCAGTGATTTCATGATTTGCAGTTATGTCTTCATAATAGGTTTTTGTTTGTGTCTCAAAAGTGCATTGATCTTTTAAATGATATATTTAACCTTAGGAAATTACAGGAGTCCTGATGGATATTCACTTTTCGCATGTTCCTTGGATGGAACAGTCGCGATGATTCACTTTGATCCAAAAGAACTAGGCGTCAGGCTTACCGATACTGAACTCGAAGAATTGAAGAAAAGTCGATATGGAGATGTCAGAGGCCGGCAAGCAAACTTAGTTGAGTGCCCAGCCCAGTTATTACTTGAAACTGCCTTGACAAAGCAAATAGGTACTAAGAGGTCGGCATCGGATGTTCAACAAAATCAGGTAACCGCAAAACCATCTGCTAGTGTTGAGATTACTGCAAAGAGGCGTAAGTCGCAAGTCGATGATCGGGATAAGACAGCAGATGCTACTACTGGTGACACATTAAATAAAGCATCTATCTTAAATAGGGTATCTAGTCCTGTGAATCAAAAAGTGTATAGAAGGCCCGACGGAAGAAAGAGGATCATTCCTGAAGCTGTTGGAGTTCCCCAACAGGAGAATAATATCGCGGTTAATGGGATTGGGCAAGCTCAAAATTTTCTGCCTGCTATCACTGCTGCTCCTGGTACGGGAGATAATGGAGATTTTCCTGTGGAGATTAGCAATAGGGATTCATCTGTGAAAGAAATAGTTTGCAGGAATCCTGATCTTAAAGAGCGTTCAAGGATTACAGCTCGTGCTACCGTAACTGAGAGCCTTGTGATTGATAAGGTTCCTGGAACCTCTGGTAACGATGGAGTTTTAAATGTTGAGCAATCCGTAGGTATAAAAGAATCTTCTAGCACAGATCTGTTGATAAGGGTGTTTGATTGGAAAGAAGGGGAAGCTGCACCACCTGTTTGCTTAGAAGCTTTTCCAAGGGAGCATGCTTTGGACACTGTTGGTGCAGTAAGTACATCTATGGTCAAGGAAACTGAAATTATTTGCAAAAAATCAGGCGAAACTCTTTGGTCTGATCGGATTATGGGGAGAGTCACTGTTTTGGCTGGAAATCCAAATTTTTGGGCTGTTGGATGCGAAGACGGAAGCCTCCAAGTAAGAGTAATATTTTTGCTACATTTTATATTTACGAAGAAACTCCGTTGATCAGAGTAGACCTCATGGTACTGTCCGCTTTCGGCATTTGATATCATTCCTATTCAAACACCCTCATTTATAAGTTGGATTTTATAGCAGCACTCCCTCTTGGTGTTGATATTCTGAGTCACTAAACTTTACACCAATAGTAATATTTCTTTTGGGACCTGATCCACTTAGAAAATGCTTAGTTCAAGATCTGAGGATTTGAGTATAGTAAACTCTTGGTGAAGGAATTTCTTAGCGACATATATAACCTGAATGCGATGTGGTTCTCGGGATAATATGTGATAACATGTGTACTCTCTTTTTTAATTTTTTTTAAAGGTGTACACTAAGTGTGGAAGGCGTGCTATGCCTACAATGATGATGGGGTCTGCCGCAACATTTATTGATTGCGACGATAGCTGGAAACTGTTGCTTGTGACAAGAAAAGGATCTCTATATGTATGGGATCTATTCAAAAGAAAATGCGTTCTCCATGACTCTCTATCTTCTTTGGTCTCTTCCGATGTCGATTTATCTTCCACAGTAAAAGGTATGCTCCAATTCTAGAATACATTTCTGGCTCCCCATCGTCCAAAACATGATGTCTCTTGAGGCACCATACTATATTTTGAAATGGATGGGATGGGCAATCCAGTAAAAAGAATGAAAACTAGTATTTACTAATTTGATCTCGTGGGTGACTTGGTAGTGGAGATACTAACTTGGTTTTTTAATGAGATGTTATGTCTTATAGCAATATATGAAGATAGCTTATTGGTTTGGACTGTTTTACTTACCTAGTGGAATCTGTTAAAAAATTTAACCCTGTGTGATGCGACAAGCTCTGTTGACACATTGTTACGATTATGCAGGAACGATAAAGGTGATATCTGTGAAATTATCCAAATCTGGTTCACCACTTGTTGTTCTAGCCACACGTCATGCATTCCTCTTCGACACGAGTTTATTGTGCTGGCTGAGAGTGGCTGATGACTGCTTCCCGGCCTCAAATTTCAGTAGCTCCTGGAATTTGGGCTCAGCTCCATGCGGCGAGCTTGCTGGTTTGCAGGTTGATGTCAGAAAGTACATGGCTAGAAAGCCAGGGTGGAACAGGTTGGGCTTTTCTTCCATTCCTTCGATGTTGTCTCTGAGATGGACCACCTATTCCAAGTCCTTAAAGACGCTTATTTCATTTTACAGGATAACTGATGACGGAATGCAAACACGTGCACATTTGGAATCTCAACTTGCCTCTTCCCTTGCACTTGAGTCCCCTAATGAATACCGTCAGTGTCTCCTCGCCTATGTGAGGTTTTTAACAAGGTATGTGCCCTTTTCTCATATAAAATCTTAAATGTGGATACATTTTAGTATAAATAAGGATTAGGTCTCTCATTTGCAAAACTCATCCAAGTTAGAGGGATCTTTGTGAGGGCTTAAACATTTTATACCATGGAGAAAATATATTCTCAGTTTCAGATTCTGTGTCGTTCTTTGTCTTGACAATAAAGTTCTATGTCTGCGTCTTTTTCAACTCTATCATATTGCACTTACTTACGGTCAGTGTCTTTTTCTGCAGAGAGGCAGACGAGTCTAGATTAAGAGAAGTCTGCGAGAGCTTTCTTGGACCTCCAACTGGTATGGCTGAAGCAGCATCTTCAGACAAAAACTTGTCTTGGGATCCTTATGTTCTGGTAATTACTTTCTCTTGATCAAGGTCTAACCTATTCCAAATCAGAATACTCCAAAACTTGCTTTAATTTCCAGGGGGTGAAGAAGCGTAAACTTTTGAGAAACGATATTCTCCCTGCAATGGCGTCAAACAGAAAAGTGCAGCGTCTACTCAATGAGTTTATGGATCTTTTATCTGAATACGAAGACGCAGAAACAGCAGATCCTCCTGGCGCTAAGGGCTCGACACAAACCATGAACTGTGGTGGAGTCCCATCTTTACTGGATCAAATAGGCTCTGACCCTCCAGCTATGACAGCTACTACTCCTATGACAACAGACAATGACAAGCCAGTTTCTCTGGTAAATTCAGCGGCTTTGGAGATAAGTGTGTCTGAGAAACCGGGTTCTGAAAACCGGGATAGACAAGACCAGAACTCAAAAGACTCGGGTTCTTGAACTTCTCTCAATGTTTCTTTTGTATATCAAGCTCAGAGAGCTGTGTAAAGGTTCTCAGTTTAGGCGTCTTTTAAGATTGATAACAGAGAAAAATGATGAGACGTAAGAGAGGAATGTTCTCAGGTTAGTTATAGAGTGACCCGGTTTAGTATCCCATTATGAGTGAGATGGTATTTGTTTTAGTTTTTTTTTTTCACTTATCAAAATTAACAATATTTTGTATCAATCGTTTTTTTTTTTTTTTTTTTTTTTGTTAAGTGTTACCATTCTAAAATACAATGTTTTTAATTTTACCATATTCCGTTAACTCCTTTGTCAAATGTCAAAGAAAAATGTGAAATGTAAGTTTAGGCCAAAGTTCCAAAGCTCAAGATGATTGATTTATTGACTATTATATGGGATAATCTTTCAATGCTCAAACCAAGTGCTTAACGAAGTGACAACCAAGCTAGCAACATTAACAAAATGTTTGTTGAAAGCTTCTTTTGTTTCAGGTAATGAAAAAGGGAACCTATACATAGTAAATGACTACTTTTGAGGAGCTTGGATGAGGCAGTCCTTGGCCGGACCGATCATTCGTTTGGTTCGAACAGATGAGTGCTCTAGTATTAACGAAAAAGTAAAAACATCGTTGAAAAAACTAAAATGCTAACCAAGTGGTCTTCCATTGAGTTAGAGGCTTTCATATGGTCATGGTCATCCCCGGGCCTAAAAAAAAACTACAATGCTAATGTAGATAATACGTGATTTTTATGCGTTTAATACTTATATGGGACATAACTTACTGAATGTGGTTAGACTGCCCAACTCCGACCCAAGGAAAATTAAAGGCCTTTGGGCAAAATCTTTTTTTTTTTTTTTTTTAAATCTTCTGTTAATATTATTTTACTATATTTATAATAAGTTTTTGGTGTTTTATTATAAATACAACTAGGTAATATAACCCATGTTGTTGGAGGGAGTGAAATTTTTGTTTGAGTTATTACATTTATAAATATATTTATTTAATATATCATTTAAACTTATATTGGTTTGAATTCGTCGAGTTTATAAAAGTTTAAAACAATAATAATTTCACCATAAATTTTAGATTGACATAATAGCGGATCTGGATAGAATGTGAACCGAATTAGTGATCGTTTAGATTTTTATCAAAATCGGATAATTTAAATAAAATTGTTAACCCGGTAAAACCCGTCCGCTAAGCCATCCCGCAACAGATTTAAATATTTTGAGCCGCAAAATGTCTTTGCATCCGTCCCGCTTGAATTCGTGAGATCCGTGTGGGTTACACATGCATTTCAATAAATCATTTTTACTAATATATAAAATATATTTAAAGCTTAAACTTAATTAATATTAAGAAAATTATGAGATAAAGTTTTTAAAAATAACACATTTTTTTTTCAAAAACACAATGGCATATAGTTGTAAATAATAATAGAAATGAGGCTAAATAGCTAAATGTGTCCCGAGCTCTCTGGCGACGACACATCAGTTTTTTCAAAAATGTGCTTCTCTATTAATATATAGGGGATTACTTTAAAAATCCTTTTCAGAATTTTTTTCATTGGAATATGGGCTTTTTATATATAATTTTTGGGTTATATCTATTTTTGGAAACAAATATGATCCCTTTTTGTATGTATCTTTTATGAAAAAAACAGTATGAATACAGTAGTATGTATTTTCGGTTCTAAAGAAAAAGTTAAATTAGGTAAGGAGGACTAGGCAAGATTGGGTGAATTCCAAAAGTAAGTTGTTTATACAGAAAAAATAGCAAAATACTATCCCATATTATAATAGAAATGACCATGAAAGTGATCTCTACATGTAAAGATTGATTTTAGAAATTTCTGGAAATTATAAAGCTTTGTCATCATTTTTTGAAATGAATTCCAGAATTGTTTAATACAAAAATATCCAGTATTATGAAAATAACAGTTGAAGCCTTGCTTTGGCCACATGATAGTTTTTTTTTTTTTTTTTTCACTGAATGAAAAAAGTTAAGCTTTTGTGAGTTTTTACAAGTTACAAAACCCATAATTAGTAAACTTTCAAAAAAATTAAGGATCCTAAGCAATCATCAGCTAAACAAGAGAATTCAAAAAGATATTACAAACGAGTAATGTAACTCTCTTGAGTGAAAAGCCCCTGCAACCACCTTGGATGCCCAACTGCTACATATGATTGTAAACGATCCTCTTTAGTAACACTTTAAGCAATCAAAGATGCTCCTTTGTTAGTACTTCTGTCCTCTTTTTGCAATTTCCAACAAGGTATGAGTTTTAGAGCCAAAACCAAAATTTCAGATTGGAATTTAAAGGATGGCCAAGCTTCTGGTCTTTTTATGACCTGCAACAAATCTGTAGCTTCGACTGCTAATATGACTCGCCTAATTTTTAGGCTTCTGAGACTCTCGATTACCCATAGCCAACATTCTAGTTCTGTCACCAGTTTTGAATCCATTCTACTAAAAGCTTTCCTAGAATGGAGCAGAACCATACCTTTGTAGTTTCTGAAGACCCAGGACGCACCTCCAAGTTTCTTGTCTCTATCCCAAGAGTAGGCGAAATTGCATTTAAGCCATGATCTATCCGGAGATCGCCAAGGAGGTTTTGATATTTTGTCTTGAGAGATTTCTCTTTGGGCCTCTTCCTCTTCAATTATCTGGGCTAGGAACCATTGCGCTGAGTCTTCCTTTATCTTGTCTATTATTTGAGGGATCACAAAGGTCCAACCTTCAAAGACTAAACTGTTGCGGTTTTTCCAGAGAGTCCAAAGGATCCAGGGGATTGTACACCTCACATTTCCTTCCCCTGTTGCCTTTTTTGCTAGCATTAGCACAAAGTAATGGTTCTGATAGAGAGAGTTAACATTAAAACCTGATTCTGGAGAGGGAATATCAGAGAGTGCCCAAACCTGTCGAGCTTAAGGACAAATGAACAGCAAATGATTTATGGATTCTCCTTCCATTCCGCAGATTTGGCATCTCGAATCTAAATGTATCCCTCTGGTCATAAGTCTTTCGGCCACTGAAAGTGCTCCACTTATTGCCATCCAAATGAAGATTTTGAGTTTGGTTGGGGCTAGATATTCCCAGATTTTGTCCTTTATACCATTTAGCGAAGGTTGCAAAGAAGCTTCTTGGATAGTCTGGGCATTACGTTCCTGATCTGCCAGCCAATAACCTAAGCGGACTGAGTATTCACCACTCTTGTTGTGTTGCCAGCATTTCTAATCCGGAGAGGAAACCACTGGTTTTTATTTGTAAATTAAAGCAATGTCCCTAGGAAAGAAATGCTCATGAAGAGAAACCAGGTTCCATCCTTTTGTTATCGGATCTGTAAGACTTTCCACCTTAAGCTCCAGATCGACTAGGATGTTCTTCATTAAGGGGGCTCTCATTTGGCCGTCCAATAGCCATTGATCTGTCCAGACATTTGTAGAGGCTCCATTTCCAATACAATGTCTCAAGCCTATGATTAACAATTCTCTACCAAACAGGATACTCCTCCAAGCAAAAGAGGGTTTGGATCCTAGAGAGGCGCTAAGAAATTGATCCTCAACAAAATATCTACTCTTCATGAAAGGAGTCTCCAAGCCTGCTTTGCCAACAAAGCTTGATTGAAAACTTTGATGTCTTTAAAACCCATACCACCCTGAGCCTTAGAAAGACAAAGCTTATTCCAGGAAACCCAATGACTTTTCCTCTGATTCTCCATATTACTCCACCAGAAGTCAGACATGGCACTTGATAGAGTTGAGCAGGTGGACTTAGGCAGCTTAAAACAGGACATAGCGTAAATTGGCATAGCCATCGCCACTGATTTAATCAAAATCTCTTTTCCTCCTTGAGATAGTGATCTAGCAAACCAACCAAAGAATCTATTCTTCATTCTTTCATCTTTAACTCTCTCCTACACCTTTGCTCCAAAAGTAATAGAGATTTGTCTAAGTTGATAGTTTGACCAGTTGCACGACTATAACTCTGCAGAACCTGTTGAAGTGCTTCGGATTGGTTCTCTTCAGCCCGACAAACAAATAAGCTGTCATCTGCGAATAATAAATGGTGGATCGAAGGTCCTTACTCAGTGAATTGAAGTCCTGAAATTCGACCTTCTAGTGCAGTTTTGTTCAAAAGGTGAGTTAATCCTTCGGTACATAGGTCGAAGAGGAAAGGAGAGAGGGGGTCTCCTTGTCTCAGTCCTCTTTCTGGAGAGATCATCCCAAAGGATTGACCATTGATTACAACCGTGTAAGAGACAGTAGCGACACATACAATTACCCAGCTTATTCATTTTGGGTGGAATCCCAACGCAACTAGTAGAGCTTTCAAATAGCTCCATTCCACTCTATCAAAAGCTTTCGACATGTCTGTTTTTACAGCCATATAATGTTTTGAAGTTGCCTCATGCGACCTCAAACTGTGGACAATCTCATGCGCGATAATGATGTTGTCTGAAATAAGCCTCTCTGGAACGAAAGCAGATTGGGTTGGAGAGATAATGACCGGAAGAAAAGGCTTAAGTCTGGCAACCATAATCTTTGAAATGATTTTGTACATCACTGAACAGAGGCTGATAGGTCTTAAATCATACATAAAAGAAGCATTTACCTTCTTGGGGATGAGACAAATTTGGGTAAAGTTCCATTCTTTGTCGAAGGAACCATCTTTGAAAAAACTGAGAACCTCCTTAGTTATCTGCTCACCCACCACACTCCAATACTTTTGAAAAAATAGACCGGTCATTCCGTCTGCTCTAGGTGCCCGAGAAGGACTGATTGAGAAGACTGCTTGTCTAACTTCCTCTGATGTTACATCAGCTATAATCAATTCATTCATTTCTTCATTCACCTTAGGAACAAAATCTTGAAAAAATTGGAGGTCCTCTTCCCTAGGGTAAGATGAAGCAAAGAGTTTCTGGAAATACCGAGCTGCTACATCCCCTTTTGAGGCCTCTGATTTCTGGGCCAATCCAGCTTCGTTAATAAGCTTCACTATAGCATTTTTGGTTCTTTCCGCTTTGACCGAATTATGGAAGTATTTTGTATTTTTGTCCCCCGAGCGAAGCCATTGCTTTCTTGATTTCTGCGTCCAATGAATCTCCTCTTCTTTATGTGCTACTACCATATCTCTCTTTATGATCACCATTCTTGAAAAGGATGTGTTTATGAATGCATGCTCAGCTTCGATTTCCTCCTGAAGCTTGGTTATCTTTATCTGAGAGTTGGTAGAGTTATCTCTTTTAAACTTACTGAGAGCCTTTCGACACCTTCTAAGTCTTTCAGTAGCTCATTGCCCAAAAAGAGAGGAAGAGGCTGACCAAGCTTTTTCAATTGATTCTTTAACCAACAGCTTGTGCAAGAGACGCTTGTCAAACGGATGGAACCTCTATAGCTGTCCTGAGATGAGACTAAAGAGACCAATACTGGCCTATGATCAGAATCTTTCTTATCTAAGAAAGCCTGATTAGCCGCAGGAAAGAAAGTAAGCCATTCTTTATTGCGAAAACATCGATCCAACTTGCACTGAGTCCATAAATCTCCTCTTCTTTCCCCCAGGTAAAACTATTACCAGTACTTGACAGCTCCGATACTTCACAAGCTTTCAGCATTTCAGCAAAATCCACAAAATATGCTTCACTTCTGGTAGGTCCTCCTAATTTCTCTCCATTATGGAGTATCTCATTAAAATCTCCTATCATACACCACTTCTCCTTCCTTGGGATCCCAATCCTAGTCAGTTTTTCCCAAACCCCGTTTATGAGACTGCTATTGGGGTTTCCATAGACACATGAGAGGAAGTAAGTTGCACTGCCAATATTTACCTTCAGGTCCAAAATATTCTTATCAACAAACAGAAAGTCGATCTCCACACTCTTCTTCCAAAATAAAGCAAGACCTCCACATCTCCCAACTGGGTTCACCGTATATACATGATCATAACCTAACCAACATTGAATATCTACAAGTACATCTCTTATATTCATTGTCTCCATTAAGAACAAAATCTCAGGGAAATGTTTTTGACGCATTTCCATGAGACGCTGAACTGTCAAGTCTTGAGGCCACCCCAATCCTTGACAATCCCAGCTCAGGATGCTCATTAGATATTGGAAGGTCCCTCATTTGGGACCACCTCTTTAGTTTTTCGCCTTGCGACTTTTTGACCTTCCTGTTTACTGATATCTCCTTTCCTTTTCTCCATAGAGCCAACTTGTGATCCTAGCTTTAGAGGAACCTCTCCCATTACCATCTGAGTGTCTTGGGATTTTGGCTTTCGTCTACTGACATAGGGTCTTTTCCTTCCCCTCCCTCTTTTAGACTGTGTCTCGGAAGGGCTAGCTTCACTGAAGCCAACCGCATAAGCCGTTGAACAAGTCTGAAAATCAGACGAGGACAAGGAGTAGTCTACAAGATGCACCCCTTCAGAGTAAATCGTTGGTTCCTATCTTTGCACTTGATTTCTTTCCGCTTGGATAGCACCTGCCATCAACTTATCTCCTTGCCCGAGGCACTGTTGAGCAGACGAGGACAACTTAGAGGATCCAAAACTGAAAACAAGACCTTTTCCTCTATTGAAATCCGAAGAAATAATGGGAGTCGGTTCCAAGCGAAGAACAGTTTTCTAAGCAATCAGATCTTTAACTACTTCAGCTACTGAATTCTGAACTTTCTCAATTTTAAGAGCTTTGTCTTCTTCTGTAGCTAATCTCAAGTATTGCCTCATCCCATCTAGAACATATGGAGCAATTCTGGGCCTGCCTAAGAGAGGATGAATACCAACCTGGTCCTCCCTTAGAATCCCAAAGAGGAAATCATCCTCCTTGATAATCAAATCTGGCTGGGCTTTATCAACCTTTTTCCCCATTTTCGTGTCGATAATCTGATCTTGGATTTGCTTAAGAATCATAAGACAGTCGTCATCAATATGAGTGAGTCTTTGACAGTTGTAGCTTCTTTTCTGGACTTTCTCGTAGAAGAAGAAAACGATAGTAGACAAGCCTCCAGGCAGGTTTATGGCCTTTGATTTTCTCAGGGGTTTTGAGTCGTCGAATCTAACCTTAACATGAACGAAATCCTTGTTCTGAGGCAGAGTTGGGTCAAAAACAACCTCAATAACTTGTCCCACCAAATCACCCAGAAGGGTGATTGCTTCCTTCGTGTAGTAATTAATAGGGATGTTCCTGATATGGACCCAGAGGTTTACAAATTGAAGCGAATCAGGGGGAGGATTGGCTAACCATCTTTCCATAACTAAACCCCATTGATCATAAGATTGAAAACCCTTCTCCAGGACTTAAATCAGGTCATGCTCATTCAAGAAAATGAACTGGAATCTTTCCTTTGATAGAGCCACTCCACGAACTCTTCCTACCTTTTGCCATTTCCTTGGCATATTTAATATCAGACTAGACATACTCTGACTCTTAGGATTCAGGAGTCTTCCTATTAAACTCAGCCTATTCTGTTCCCCAGAGCATAACTGAGGAAGATCCGACATATCAAACGGGACCTCCTCTTCCTCCAGAGACATGGCTGTCATAGCTTTATCCATCACTGCCGACATGCTAACTAGATCTAACTGCGCTTGGGAGACTTCAGCTTTTAAACAAACCCCGAGAACGAAAAGCTAACGAATAGACAAAGGAATCTATCTTATCGAAAAGCTAGCAGGCAAAATTGTAAGATCTGGGAAGTTTGATAGAAAAGAAGAACAAACCCTAGTCGAACAGATAAAAGTTACCCAAATAAGATGAAAACCAAGAGAAAACGGTGTGTTTCGAACGAAGGGAAAGTGTTTTTCCTGTCAAAACTCTATTTTCTATAGATTGAGATACTCTATCAGAAAAAGAGGGTACTAAGCCCAAAAGAGGGAATTCTTTTTTTAGTATAAAAGGGTTTTTTGGCCACATGATAGTTAATACGAAGATTTATGAAATTATTTTGGATAAGCTTATACAATTATTTTCGGAAAACTATACAATTTGGTAAATAATTATATTTTGTGAGGACAATTAAGAAAACATCCCCTATATATTAATAGAGAAGCACACTTGCAAAAAAAGTTGATGTGTCAGTATTACAGAGCTCAGGACACTTTTTATCAAACAACCCTTAAAATACCAACTTAATTACAGTTGTCTACCATTGTATTTGATATTAATATTTATAATTAAAATCCTTAAAAAAATCTGATCGGGTTTAATAATATCACTTTTAGGGATATAATAAATCATAAATTTAATACCTGATCGGGTTTAATAGAAAATTATTAGGATCAAATTAATCATATATTTTATACCGCATATATAGCGGTTTGTTAACATAAAATCCATATATAATGATTTAAACTTTTTTAATAATATAGTTTTTTGGGTCTAATGATTTATATGTTACGAAATATGAAAATTTCAGCATAATGATTTTTGTAAAAAACAAACAAGGTCACAACACATTACATAACAAATTATTTGCCTGTTTTAATCAACTAATGGTAAATAGAAAACTGTTATTTAAAATTACTAGGATTTATAGTTCAGGATTTACTAGAATTTATCAGAATTTAGATCTCTATTAATATTAAAAATTTAATATGTAAACAAATCTATAACAATTATTCGTTTTTAGTTTTAGATAACTAAATAAAAAAGGTATAAAGAAAAACGAATATTCATCACCTAGGTAATCTGTTTAATGCCCTATATTTTAGGAGCAAATAAATCTTACTAGTGAAATAAATTTAATATTTTCAAAACATATGGCTTGATCACTACAATTATAGTTGGCGAATCAAACAAATATCCTTGATTATAGTTGTTTACAAGATTATCAATAATTATAGTTGTTTACAAGATTTGACGTGTTACTATGATTTTTTTTTTCGTCGGCCAACATTTCTTTCTAATTAAGTGAAAAAATACAGAGTTTACATGATTAACAAACCCAAGAGATAATCATAGGAGAGTTTTCAATCCTAGCTTTTTTGGCTAACGCATCAGCAAATATATTTGATGTCCTACTAACAAAAGTGAATTGATGGAGACTGGTGGACAACGTAAGTATGTCTTCCAGATGGCCTTGAACTTCTGCAATTTCATCCGGTGGCTTGCCTTGCTCTTTAGCTTTCTACAGGTATGTATAAATGGTTTTCGAATCTCCGCAGAAAACTACTGGGTAGTAGTCCAAACGCCTGATCTGGAGGAGTGCCTCTTTGATCGCAATGGCTTCTGCTTCAAGAGCTGAATTGGTGGGTTCAATTGAGGAGGATCCTTTTAAAATACATTTGCCCTGGGTATTGGGCAGTGTCCATCCTATCCCAGCTCTGCTTTGATTGTTCAGCCATGATCCATCTGTATAGCAATAGAAGGAGTTAGTTTGGTTTAATATAGCATTGTTGGTGGCTATATTAATCTTCTCCTGGTGTCCATGCTTATTGTCATAAGACAACAAACCATTTTGTGCCTCCTTCCATAGTCTAAAGTCCATGAGGGCTTTGCGTATAATATCGGGGATGGACCATCTTTTGCTGTTGTAAAGAAGGGCATTGCATGCTTTCCAAATCCGCCAGCCAATGAACGGGAAAATGTACTCCTTTGGGGAGTCTACGTTTTTCGCTGAGAGGAGAATCTGAATTATTCTAGCAAGAAAATTGTGAGAGTCTAGCTGACCTGCAGTGATAGGCACATGAGAAAGCTCCCAAACTTCTCTTGATGTTCTGCAGTGGAAAAGGAGGTGGATGATGGTCTCTTGTGCTTCTCCACAAAAATGACATTCTCGTGGGATATTTATGTTCCGCAATACCAATGTCTCAGCAACCGGAAGAGCATTATGAAGGGCTCTCCACCAAAAGTGTTTGATTTTCGGTGGAACTTGCAAAGACCACAAGGACTTCCAAAGTTTATTTGCTGATGGGACAGTCTCATCCTCCACTTTTGTGAGTTGATGGTAACCTGACTTTACTGAGTAATGACCGTTGTTGGTAAATGTCCAAATAGGAATGTCAGGTACCTTGGCAAGACGTGGTCTGATTCTCCGAATAAGGCTAATATCCTCCGAGTGCACTAATTCGCGTAATTTCTCCTCATTCCACTGATTTGTGCTTGGTGTTAGAAGATCCACCACTTTGAGTGAGTTTGGATTTAACTGACTTGGATTCGCTCTCCTGGCTGGATGAGGAGGGTTATCAATCCACAGGTCTTGCCATATTATCACAGTGTTACCATCGCCTATTCTCCATTTGAGGCCCTGTTTAGCAAGTTGTATACCTTGGTATATGCTTCTCCAGGCATGACTAGGCCGATGTCCCAATTTTGCATCCATTAGCACTGATTGTGAGAAGTATTTAGCTTGGAGGACTCTTGCAAGGAGGGATTGAGGTTCTTTAAGCATTCTCCATGCCTGTTTCGCTAATAAGGCAATGTTGAATTGGTGAAGATCTTTGAATCCCATTCCTCCATATTGCTTCAGCTTAGTCATCTTGTCCCAAGAAAGCCAAGGTATTTTATTCTTGTCTTTTGCTCCTACAAAAGTGATTTAAGTTTCAAAATAAATTTACCACATTGATAAATATAAAACAGAGATACTCAAACCCTAAAAGGAATCATATACGCCACACTTAAATCCTTGATCTACGTTAAAAGTTAGAATCGAATCAAATAATCCGAAATCAACTATTCCACTTGATTTGTGTAATCATATCTCCTAAAAAATCCAAAATCAAATACCTAATTATATGCTTTCTAATTTGCTTAATTGGAGGGGTTTTGAAAAAATTAAAAAATAAAATCCTAATAGAAATTATTATCCTTATATATTTGTTCTTCCAATCACCATCAAAACCACCAGTTCACCACGCAAACAAAATCGGAATTTACAAGCACTCTATCTTATAATCTCTCATGGCTTCTTTCAACAATGTTTGTCACTTGAAACCTTTTAAAAATATGTGAAAGATCAAGGTGAAGATCATCCGACTGTGGAAACAATACTCAGCTACCATGGGTAAAACAATTGAAATGATCTTGATATATGCTATTATTGATAATGAGATTGTTTCAAAATTCCTCACTTATATATACTTAACTTTTTATAGTGTTTTGAAATTACAGATTAACTAATATTATTTACATTGTTTATATATAGCATAAAAATTTTGTATTTCTCATATATTCTATTGCAATATATATGTTTACTGTTTATATATATTGCAATATATATGTTTACTGTTTACATTATATAATTTCTATTTTTTATAATATTTATATTTTTATTATACCAAATCTTTAAAGGGGGACAAAATTCAAGCTACTATCAAGAAATTGGCAAAACAAATAATTCAAATAAATTATATCGCAAATACAAAAAATTTTGTTATATAATTTGTTTTTTGTTTTTTTTGACAAAAAAATATAAAAAAATATAAAATGATTTTCAGTAGCATAATCCCGCGTGAGGCGCAGATCCTCTTCCTAGTGTTAATATAAGAGAAGAAAAGATCATTTGATTATTTCTGTTTTCAATTTTCTAAAATATTTTTGTTTGTTTTAGTTCAGCAAGTCAACATCCTATTAGTTGGGAATACAAAAGAAATTAATTTCTGCGCCTACTATATCTTTAATTATGTAAGATCGATCATAACAAATGAAAAAGCATACACTCGTTACGTTTCAACTACCCCATCAATTAAATTTCTATTATGACATTTTTACGAATTTCTTAATTATTTTTCTAATATGTAAAGTACTTGTCATTTGAAAGGGATTTTGTAGTTTTGTTTTAAATTATGAACTTCCAAAATATCATTATGTCTTATATTTCAAAATTTTTAAAAGATATTTTATGGGATAAATTTTGATACTACCAAATTAACCATATTGCTGATTTACTCTCCCTCCATTTCAATAATGTATTGTTCACACATATTATAAAATAAAATATTTTTCTATTGTTATCATATTTAATACATTATAATTAAAATTTGTTAATTGGTCAATACATCGAAATAGTATGGATAAAACTGAAAACATTACAAACAATCTGTAGAAAAAAACCTAATTTAACACTTACTATTAAACCAACTTAAAAATTTTTGTAATCGACTTGTGTTTGACCTGTTAATTTTTTTCTTTAATGGATTAGCTCAAACAAGCCAATAGTTTGAGCTGTTAAATTATATTTTTATCCAATGATTTTTTTTTTAACATCGTAAGTGTTCTTACACTAACATTTTATATCTTTGCTTTTACAAATTTATATGTTTTACTCTCTTTGTAAGTCACTTGGCTTATATTTCACTCTCAGTTTATTTTTTTTTGTGGTCAATCTCTTTTACATGGTTTACTATTCATTTTGTGAGTAATTTTTTGGATCCCATGTATATATTTTTACTGTTGTTCATTAAATGATAAAATTTCTGGAATGAATTTTAAACATTACAAGTTATTAAAATTTGTTGATTTATATGTATTTATGATTAAATAAATTATAATTGGTTTATATTATTTCTGTTCGACTTATTTAGAACGATTGAGTTAGTTATTCAAAAATAGAATATTAAGCAAACAAAAGCAAATAAAAACTATATAGGTTCAAATGGTAACAACTCAATTTAGCTAAAAAATGATGTTGAAAAATCTACCACAGTTTTATAGTAATTCATGGTGGAATATGGCAAATTAAATAGTAGAGTAACATTTTAGTTTGCCTTTTAAAATTAGTTCCAAAAGTATCATTTTTTTTTTGTAAAAGTAAAGTATCTTAAAATTATACAAATTACCGAAATAGTCGATCTTCACTCTAATCATGACCCAATTAGAGAGTTTGGATACTGGTTTAAGTACTCGAACTTCAACCAGCCTCGGTACCAAAAACATTTCTATTATATTACTGTTTTTACTTAGAAAACTAGAATTTCATCCGCGGTACACCGCGGAACAAAATTATAAATTATTGTATTTTAAATAATAATTTTTAATTTATTTAGTTTTCAAATTCTCAATTAATTAAATTTTGTCTAATTAATTTATAATTTTGTTTAGAATTTTATTTTTTTGGAATATTAAGAATGTGTTATAGTATGTGTAATATTTTGTAGTTCATATACTAATAGTTTTAGTGTTGGTTCTATAGTCCAAACCTGTCATGCTAGGCAGATCAGACAACATTTTCAAAGATTTTTAATTCGCAAAAACTCATCATATGAAACCATGAAAGTAAAAATTAGTTTTAAATACGTTGAGATCAAAAATCTCGGCCACGTATCCTCTTCCAAGATCGAAAATCATTTTTTTTTATTGATTAGGCTGATTGTTTAGGAAATTTGTGTATGGAGAAAATATTGTTTGGTAAAATTGGAAACCTAATATTAATTAAATTAATTATAAACTTAATTCTTAATGGTAAAGAGAGTGGTTCCAATTGTTTTGAAATTTTTTTTAGGATTGGAAATCTTGTATTCAAAAATAGAAACTTAATATTATTAATTAAATAAAAAATAAATTAATAATTAATGTCAATGACATGCTTGTAAATAGATATGAACTTTGGGATTTATTTTATAAATGTTTCAAAAAATGTATATATAGATATATTAAATACTATAAATGCAAACCCTTAATCCAACACAATAAATTCCAAAAGGGACACTTGCAAATTGTTACAAACTGTGATTTCTTTTTCCAACAAAGACTCGCTGAATATAATTCATATCAAATGTTCTAACATCATTTTAAATCCACCCAATCCACAATAATTCAAAAAGTGTTATTATTTGAAAGCCGTGGAAAATCCAGAAACACATATAGCGACAATAAATCGCAACGAATCCACATAAATTTAGTTAATGGTTGTGATGATCGAGGTAGACAGAACCATGAATTCAAAATCTGTCATTACTAAGTTTAGAAAGATGTGCCAAATAAGATATCCGAAGAGTATATGGTTGAGATAGTGGAATATGTCCGAAAATGAGATGTTCTAGATTCATGGTGATTAAGATTAGTCGTCTAGCTCTACGCTATATGCATCACAAGTTTCACAACATGTATATGTTTAAGTGAGCATGGTTATGCGATTAATGTTTGTTAGAGCATGTGGAATGGAGAAATCTCTATTAGTTTCTCAAATATATTATTTTAATAAATTTTAATAAATTTTATTTTTATTTAAACTTTAAACTATAAATAAAAATTTAGAATCAATTATGTTTAAACATGTGTTAAACGAGTCTCTCACAAACTTCTCATATTTTTCTCTTGTTTACTTTTTTAATATTTCTTTTTTGTGAGTGAGAGACTCATTAAAAGACTGCTACGGCCAATGTCCTCAGAGCTGTTCCAATATTGATGAGTATCATAAGCGATTAAAAGAATAATGCCCCAATTCACTAAAAAATGTTAATAATTTTTTTTTTCACTTAAGAAAACAAATTAACAAATGATATATAAAAATTCTAAAACATTTTTTTCCATTTTATCCACAAAATAGTTAACCAGGTTATAAAAATAAAATTACAATTTATATTTACTATTTGCAAATTGAAAAAGAATTGGGTTAAAAAAATCAGAAAAAACAAAGTAAACAAGAAAATAAAATAAAAAACATGAACTATTTTACAGAGACTGTAAAACAATTTGGAAAAAAACTTTCAATTTTTTTTTTATCCCTCTAAACTACAATAATCAAAAAAAATATGAAAGATGTAACGAGACTAGTAGAGGCAACAAAACAAATCTCTTAATTTTACCCTAATTATTAAATAACTATTGTGTTTATCTTTTTTCTTAATTAATTAACGTATTAGAAGTCTATGTGTGGATTGTACAAGCCCAAATTTTGCTTCTCCGAATAGCATAAAGTTTTATCATTATAAATTGTAAACCTATATTTGATATTAAAATAATTTTATTAGCAATAAACTATGTAATCCAACTAATAAATATATACCTTTTAATAATTTTTTTAATTGGATGCCACAAGCCAATGCTTCTTTTTCTCTCCACTATGGCATGGCTCTGAATGCCCTTATGAGTAAATCATTAAATCATTAATTGGATTATCGCTTTAGGTCATGGGTAAAGATAATTGAAGTAATTTGTTATTTTTGTTTCTTCATGCAGGTGAAAAGTTGTGTTAATGTGTGCGAGACAATCTTCATGAGGTTATATGTGGATTTAGGTGAATTTTATTAAAAATATAATAGATCCATAGATTTTAAAATAATTGTTTAAATTTTAATGAAGTATGTTTTTTGAAGTTTTGAATTGACTGATTTTATTTTTCGATTGAGGTATTGCACTCGCAATCAAAATAGTCACAAAAAGTCTAAAAATAGTTATTATATGGATCATGCTACACACATAAAATAGTTATTATTTACATAATATCCATCAGATCCTCTGAATGAATTTAATCTTTTGCAAAATATTGTTTTTTTCTTTGGACAGCCAAAAAAACTAGAGGTAAGTAGATCTGAAACTAAATATCCGGATTCGGCGGATATCCGAATATGATCCAAAAATTGGATATCCAGTTGAACGGATACAAATCCGGATATTGATTTTATGTATCCGGCCAGATCCGGATATCACAGAAATTCCAAACTGAATATCCGAATCCGGTTATATATATAATACACATATATATGGGTTTGGGCAATAATATTATAAACATTATAATATAATGGGCTAAGTCCAATAAAACAAAATTTTGATGAAAATTAAGAACTCTAATCTCTAATCTCACATTCTCTCGTTGAAAGAAAGAAAAAACTAATCGTCCCCACTTCTTCTTTTTCCTCCATCACCGGGTCTTCCTCATCCTCCTCTGCCACAAACCTTTATCTTTCTCCATCATCAGCCTTCCTCATCCTCCTTTATCCTCCTCCACCACCAGCCTTCTTCAGCTTCCGGTACCACCACTAGCCTTCCTCCCCCCAGGGATAGAGGTAAGTACTTTCTCTTCCCTTTATTCTGAATGTGTAAGTTTCCACGAATCATCATATCTTTCGAGTATTTTCTTGCTTTCAAACCATCGTTCGAATGAGCAGATTGTATAAGAATAGACCTATAGCATCATATACATTCTTCTCTGGATGCATCACATTAATATTGTGACGAACCGACATATCCTAACACATAAGAATAAGATAAAGACTACGTTAAAAAGTCAATTTTCAAAAAGAATATGCAAACAAGTTATTGAAATTTACAACACTGAAAGGCTTAATTAAAAATCTACCCTCCAATAAGGTAAATCAAAGAGAATTGTGACATCCCGGTTTCAGGGACATGCAGAGAGGTTTAAAAGAATTAATTTGGCCACCTATGTTACCAAAGTGCACTTATCTTTTCGGTCAAGGGTCCGGAGAGAACTCCACAGTTAAGCATGCTTATGCTAGATTCTCAGGATGCGTGACCTTCCGGGAAGTGACTGTCGGAACTGTGCGAGTGAGGAAAAAACACATGGAAAGATCATGTGGTGATTTGTAGGGACGGTAACAAGTCTTCAAAACCTCCCGGACGTAGCAAAACGACCATCGGATATGGATGGACTCACGGGCCTAGTGAGAGGACGTGAGGCCCATTAAGAAGATGAACCATGGACTGGGATTGGACATGGAGCCCACTAAGAGGTGGCAGTCGGGGCGTTACAAGAATGGACCATTTCTTCCACCTCCAATTATCATTGTTTTCATCCTTTTCATCGTCGAGAGTCACCTCATCTTCATAGACTCCTTTTCATTTTTTTTTTCTGTTTGTTTTTTCCACAAATGGTTTTCCAAACTCATTTATGAAATTCTTGATAATATTAAAAATTTCTGCTCCACTTTGAATTCTACTCGCACCCCCTTCCTCTATAGTGTTTTCAAACCATTTTTTTCTTCTTCTATAAGGATGCCCATGTCTAAGTCTTTTTCTGTTTTCAAATAAACATGCTTTCGACTAAATTGCAACCACCTAAAGGATGTATCCTTTCCACACACATTAAACGCCTGTTTGCCTTTCACTTTACACTCAGCTAATGTTCCTAAGGCAGGATAATCAGTGATACTCCACAACAACATTGCTTTAAGGGTAAAATTCTCATTCATAAATGAATCGTAAATCACAATCCCTTTATTCCATAATTCTTTTAGGTAATCTATCAAAGGAGCTAGATGGACGTCAATGTTGTTGCATGGTGATGTAGGTCCCGGGATCAACATAGTCAACATTATATTCTCTGCTTTCATACACAATGTTGGATGAATGTTGTCTAATAACACCGACCATTTGCTATACGTATTGTTCTGAAGGAAGAAAGGATTCATCCCATCTATGGAGTTACCAAGATGGAAGTATTACCTTATCTGTTGTCTGATTAGGGTTAGGTTGTTAGTGAGTATGGGAGATCTCAAGTGATTGTATGTATAGCTCAATAGATTGGAGGATTGCTTCACTGAGTATTTATGATAGTACTCATGCATCTCAATTGTTTTTTGTCAGGAAAAGTATGATCGTAAATCAGGGGGATGAAGAGGCCCATGGTCTTTGCTCTATGCTTTTGTTAGGTTGTTAGATTGGAACATGGTTTTCTAGAACGGATGATTAGGTTGTTGGTTCTATGACTTTTTTTTTTAATGTTATTGATATTGTGGAATTGATACTAGTTTATTCGTTTAATGATACTGGTTTATTCTATTGACTGTTATCCGCTGGTTGTATTTGATTGGGGTTAGGATGTTATTGAGTATGTGATCACTAGAGAATTATTATATCTACAAAAAAAATAGGTCAGATCATTTCACGCTTATTGTAAAGCGCAACTACCTTTTTCAACAATCAAATATTATTCTTTACCACTTGTTCAGTAATAACTGCACTTTTCTCGCAAATATATTTCTCCCGCATGAACATCATATAAACCGTACCACACTATCAAACTGTTTATTCCGCACAACGCTGTCACTATTCAGACTCTTATTACTGATTACTGTAAAATAGTGCTACAAAATAATATTTGGATAACTATTTGCGGTGCATATTTTATATTATATTTTAAATAATTAGTATAGTTTTTTATTTGGTTTGTTTTCTATGAATAAATATTTTTTTCCGATAAAATAACTACGAAACAGAAAAATACATATTATAGATAGAAACATAATTAAACATATTATAGATTTAAATTGATTATTATTGATTTAAGTGTTAACGAAATAACATTTTCATCTATTATATATGAACTTTAAAAACAAAAATTTATTTGATTGGTGGTAAATAAAGAATTGTTGATTTAAATTATTGATTATTGATTAAATTTATTTGATTGGTGGTTAACATTTTCATCTACAAGTGTGATTAATACAAAATTTATTTTGTTATAATTATGATTATTTGTTGCATAATTATATATCAATAATTAATTATAAAAATGGATTTTAAGGTGTCATGCACCATATCTGGAGTTACCTAAGAGATAATACGTATTTTTTTATCAGACATAACGAAAAAATAAAACAGTTTTCTTTTTTTTTGTATTTTAGAAAACGGCAAACCAATATAATTTATTCAATTGATGTCATTAATGCGGATTTTTGTTTTGAAAAAACATTCCGGTTTTTTTATGTCGCCATTCATGACGTAAGTACATTAGTTTGTTTTTTTATTAGTTAACCATTTTTCTCTTGTTAGATGAATTGTCTGATCGGCCGGGATGTTTGGGATGCATCATGCATAACACCACCACCATCAAATTTTTAGTATATCATTTTCGGGTCTAGTAGAGTTGGGGAGACACAATCATTGAATGGTCATCTATCGCATATGGTATTGAAGGATAGGAGTTTGTTGCTCAGCATGAGCTGGAAGATATATATACCTTGGGACTATTAGTGATTTAATATACAGAAATTATCAAGTGATGCACTTGCACATAAACTAGATCAAGAGCCCTGAGCAGTTCAGGATCATCTTAAACTATTAATATTTTATTTTCTTATCTTTTGAAAAACTAAAATGCTTTTCTTGATAACGGTCCCTAATAAGCAACAACGATATCATCTATTTGAATCTATTTTTCCAGTTTTAACGTATTTTTTTTTCGAACTTACAGTACAGTGTGTCGTTTACTAGCCATGTGATGTCATCATCCTTGTTTTGCCAAAGTAACTCGTAATGAACTAGTAGTCGATCATTAATGACGAGTATTAGACATGCCCAAATCGTCGCTGATTATTGATGGATCATTATGATTTAATCGTTTGTTTTCTTGTAATGGTCATAGAGTATATAGACCATGCATATGTACCGTGCAGTTGCATTTTGTTTAAGAAAAAAAAATTCAGAAAACACATGAACTTTGATTTTTTTTTTTAATATGCTGTTTAAGGATTCTCTCACTAGAAAAAAATGGCACTTAAGTGTTATCTTGTTAATGATAAATCCATATCTGTAGTTTACTAATAACAAAAATCAAGTGCTTATTTTCATCTCTAGTACCATATATATATATAATACTTTTATTTATTTGATCCCTAAAATCTGAAAATATTAGTATTATAGAATATAAAGGAGGGTTAGTAAAATATACATTCTCTCTATGCTTGCTAAAAGCTGATCAACATACTACTTGATGCTTAGATATACAAATAAAGTTTTGTTTTTGTTTTAGACTCTTTAGTAGATTAGATCTTACCAGTTACCACTTACGTACGAATAAGGTATAATCTAATGTAACCTTCACATAAATTCGACGTAGTTGTGGATGCCCACAAAACGTCGATTGTTCTGTAAGTGGATATTAAATATGCATTTAATAACCCATCGTTTGTGCTTAAAGATCGACCATTCTTTAAGTGGAAAGAATTTAGTAACCCAACGACTGTCTACTCTGTTCAATTATATACTTCATCGATTTCAAAATATATGATATTTTAAGTAAAATCGCAGATTAAAAAATGACTATTTAAAAAATTCAATCAATCAAAAATAAGATTACATAATATAAAATATTAAACTAATCATAAAGTTGTAGAAACTTGAGAACATCCTATTTTATAAAATAAAATAACTTTTTTAAAACATTATATATTACAAAATGGAAAGAATATTTTATTTAAAAAACGTGTGTACTTTCTAATTTTTCTGGTGCATATAAATAAAGAGTTTAGAAAGTGGGGAAGATATTAAATTTATTAGTTTTGTTTCGTCACCCTTGAAATTATTATGTATATATCAACCACAAATAACATCCTTCTATGGGAATGTAGTGTCGGTGCGGTCATTAGCGTTTGTCTCTATAAAGCCATTAGAAATCTTAAACTCTCCACCCAAATTATTTTGTTGCTGTTGTACTCTGTCCACACACGATATGTCGTCTGAGAAGGAGTTCGTAAGTGTTCTTCAGTACCTTGACAACAAATCTATATTGGTGATCGGAGCTGCCGGGTTCTTAGGAAAGAGTACTGATCTCTCTCTCTCTCTCTCTCTCTCTCTCTAGATATATTAGCAAGAATAAAGTTTCGTGACGTCTAACTTATTAGTAATTGTAATTAACGGGTACATTTGCTATCTAATTCTTATATAGCATATTAAATTTTAATATAGCATATTAAATGCAAAAAATGAATTAGTTTTTATAATTCTTATGATTATAAAACAGATTATTTATTAAAACTAAAGTCTAATTATGAGTATACTGGTCCACGATGTAGGAATAGTTTCTCAGCCAGTCCACAGATCAATGTTGTGCGGAATACTTAACAAAAGTTACGTGAGTCATTTTATGTTGAGTGAAAGTTCACTATACCATTTACGACCCAGAAATAACTGAACTGGCAAAGATTTTTGGATAGTACATAGTACTATATCTGAATAAGAAATTAAGAATATCCCATGCATGCAAGTATTTGTAGATCATCGTATTTGTTAGGTAGGGACGTACGAATCTGTCCTTGTAGGGTGTTAATTTTGTTTCCATTTGGATAAATAGATTTATATAATTTTTTGTTTTGCTTCTCTCGAGGGAAAGTTTGGTACGAGACCATATGCTATGTGTGTATATTATAATTCTAGATTAAAAAAATGAAAGTTAACCTACATTAGGTATTATTAGTTATAAATAATTTTTATGTTAGTATATTACCCATGTATGCAGTTTTTGTGGAGAAGATACTTCGGGTTGCACCAAAGGTGAGGAAATTGTATCTTCTTCTAAGAGCATCAGGCGAGAAATCTGCTACTGAGAGGTTTAACGACGAGGTTTGTATCATTTCTTACTTTGCAAAACTTTGATTCAATCAAAGAGTCACACATCACCCTACCATAGTAATTGAGGATTTGCCCTCTTAGTCAGGGGCACGAGATAATAATTCCCTCTTTGTGTTTGCTACAATATACTTTATATATATATTTATTTATATATAGACCACAAGATCGAGTGAATGAAACCTCGACTTACCATAAATTTGGGTTTAAGATTTGTCCGGTTATATTAAAATACTGATACAGACAAAAAATTCTCATCTAACAGCATATTTGTTAGATGAAATATTTAGCGTGGAGCGATGTTTATCTGTAGAATTGCTATATAACCCATGAATTGTTCCAAATGTTGTCTCTAGATTTTGGGAAAGGACCTATTCAAGGTGGTGAAGGAAAAATATGGACAAAATCTAAATCTTATTTTGGAAAAGGTCACTATTGTGAATGGAGACATTTGCCTTGACAACTTGGGTCTGAATCATATAGACTCCGAGTTGGAAGATCAAATGGTCCAGCAACTTGATGCCATTATTAATTTAGCTGCAACTACTAATTTCGATGAAAGGTAAATACGAATTACAACACTCAATTTTTTTTCTGTATTATGGAAGAAACTTGACTATCATCGACGTTAAAAAAATTAATATTTAATTATCAAAAAGGATTTTCAAATTAATGCTTAATAAGGAATTCTAATATTATAGTGATATCAAATATAATTAATACGTTATCAGTCTATTCATATTTTAATAGTGTTACCCAGGTATGGTCCATCTATTTAGATAATGATATATTCATTACTCCCTCTTTAAATAATTTTTTAGGATTTTTTATACCACAAAAATTGATTTTTTTTTAAAAAGTTTTGATTAACTAATGTTAAAAAATTAAAAATTTCAAAAATCAATAAATGAGAATTTAAAAGTTTGATGAATTCTTATTGATTAATAATTATAAAATATGTTATTATAAATAAATAATGTATTGCTAGGTAAACATTAAATGTTTTTCTTAATTTGGGTAAAAATTCTAAAACATCATCTATTGTGATACAAAGGCAGTATTAGATATGTGACATATGTCTCTATCATAATTTGTGGAGTTCTAATTCAAATCCATTCCGCATTAAATGAATTGGAGTATTGGACAATTATATTGATATATTGTATCATATTTTTTATTTTCTTTTTTATATGAAACATTTTTATTTAAAAACATCCAGTTGGCATCAAAGAAATAGGTTTATATCATTTATAGATTTTCCTTTTCAACTTTGTAAATTTTCTAACAGTGTCAAAGTTGTCACGTTAATCAATTACAGATATGATGTAGCACTCGGGATAAACACATTAGGTGCTGCCAATGCCCTAAACTTTGCCAAGAGATGTGCTAAGGTTAAAGTCTTTGTTCATGTGTCGACAGGTATATATATAAACACGAAATTCACAAAAGAAAAAAAAAAACTTTCAGAAAAAAATATTCTAAATATAATCCAGTCCATAATTTAAATTCTAAGAACATTATTATGTATATATGTAGCTTACGTAAGTGGTGAAAAATCGGGAGTGGTAATGGAAACACCTTACCGTATGGGTGAGACTTTAAACGGAGCCATCGGCCTAGATATCAATCAAGAGCAGAAGTTGGTTAAGGAGAAACTTAGCCAGCTTCAAGCCACCGGAGCCTCCCCCGAGACCATCAAAAAAGCCATGAAAGATTTTGGACATGCAAGGTGATCCCTATGATTTACATTGGTCATTTGGTCCTATATATGTCAAAGTTGTATTTCTAGCTCATTCTAGTTTTCTTTAATATATATACAATATATAAAATAGGGCAAAGGTGTACGGATGGCCAAACACATACGTGTTTACGAAGGCAATGGGGGAAATGATTATTGGAGCAAAAAGAGAAGATATGTCGCTCGTGATAATTCGTCCTTCGATTGTGACCAGCACCTACAAAGAACCATTCCCCGGTTGGACCGAGGGCATCAGGTAAAATAAGATGATAATTTCTTTATTAGTCTTAAAAAATAGTGAAGTAACGACTCTTTGATCAATGTATAGGACAATTGATAGTATAGCTGCCGGATACGGTACTGGAAAACTCACATGCTTCCTTGGTGATATTAATTCTGTTTCGGATGTGGTACCTACTTTCATCATTATATATATGACTCTTTTGTTTTGTTTAATATCATGTTCCCCACATAGAGAAACTTTATAGATATATTACTGAGTTGTTTTTATTTGATATGTTTGACGTACTTGATGGACGACCAGATACCTGCGGATATGGTTGTTAATACAATGCTAGTATCAATGGCTGCTCAGGCTGCTAGACAGGAAGAGACGATTTATCATGTGAGTTCTTCAATGAAAAATCCATTCAAAAACGAGAAAATGCCGGAGATAGCGTACAGGTATTTTACAACCAAACCATGGACCAACAAAGAAGGGAAGGTGGTTCGGGTCGGGAAAGTAGACGTTTTGAGTTCTATGCCTAGTTTCCATAGATACATGACCATCCGTTATATACTTCCTCTGAAGGTAATGTTTCTGAGCATATGTCGTGAATTTATTATATTTTGAATTAACATCAATTGCTTAACTATATCCGTATGCTAATTCTGGCCTGTATAGGGACTTGAGTTACTGAACATGGTACTTTTTAAGTCGTTAGAGAAGAAATTTAGGGATCTCAATAGGAAGATAAGTTTGGTATTGAGGCTTGTCGATCTCTATCAGCCTTACCTCTTTTTCTATGGAATGTAAGTTTTGGTCCTAATTTCAACCTGGCTGGCTCCTTTTTACCTGACTGTAAACATATCCAACTATAATAGCAAATATGACGTATACATACGCGCAGATTCGATGATACAAATACGGCAAATTTACAAAAACTGTTGCCAGTGACTGGAGTGGAGACCGAGATTTTCTACATTGATCCGAAGATTATCAATTGGGACGACTATTTTATGTATACACATCTTCCTGGGTTGGTTAAGTATGTCTTCAAATGATTTCGTTTGTAGTATGTTTGTCCTATTGATCTGTCCCAAAGAATTATATAAATTAATAAATTATGTAGACAATTTGTACCAGCTAAGACAAGTAGACAACCGTACTTGCTATAACCACGATACAAATGTACAACATGCAAATTTCTTATCTTCTTTTTTCTTCAATGATATTTTTTTTCTTTATCTCAATATTTATCCTCAATCTTGTACGTTATGATTGTCTATCTTGTCTAGAAGATAACATTGTTAAATGCGACATATTGATATATATTTTGGTTAGAAAGTCTTGCTACTTGCTTTAGTTTTTGTTTTCTAAAAAATTTACGACTTTCATATCCTTTTCTTATGGTTTCTACTACATTTTGATAATTTATTTCACACAATACCACAAATCAAAAGAAAAAAGACAAAAATAATTTTTTTTCATATTTGTTTTTTATTTTTTTAAGGGAAAATTAGAAATAAAGGATCACTAAAAAAAATTTGTTCATATACGCTTTTTTTTTAAAATGGTCATTTTTATCTAAAATATCCATACAAATTAATATACATAAATTTAACAAGTTATAACAAGTGAAATATAGAAAAATAAGTAGATATACAATAATAGTAGTATAATTTTTTATAAAATAAAACAAAATGTATAAGTTGTTTTTTTTATGGATAAAATTTGATATAAAACATTTAGAAAACATTTTCCGCTGTTTTAAAAACTTAAGATGATGTGTTCTAATATTTTGTACATGTTATACTAAATTCAGGAATAGTTTCTGTTCTAAATAGTTTAGTAGTCCGAAATTCTGAATTCTACAAAATTCAGAGTGTGTATTCTACGGTTTATTCTATGTTCTAAATGTTTTAGTACAATCCTTCTACGATTTACTCTATGTTCTGAAAACGTTAGAATATGTTTTATTCTTTTTACTCTATCTCTGAGAAAATTAGTAGATATCTACTACGGAAAAGAGAATGCATACACTGAAACTTTTAGAGACAACTAAATATAGGAAGTGAATCTTTTAATTAAGGAAACTAAATATTTATCCAAGATCGTATTTTAAAAAAATTAAAATAAAAAGTGTATACACTCTGATCACCCAAGTTTATTTTCTCTAGAGGATTTTTCTCTAATTTCTAACTTAAAATAAGACGGATGGGGAAGGAGAGAGTAGTCGTAAGGTGGAGAAGTGATACGGAGGATAATGTCATCGACGGTCATATTATGGTTACGGTCTATAACTTCTTCTTCCATCATCATCATCATCTTCTTCTTCTTCCTCTTCTTTGCTCTGCTTCCTTCTCTGTTTTCACGTAAAAATAAGTTTTGAGAATGAGATTAATCACGTAATCCTTTGCCTTTGGAGTCTTGAAGTTGCATAGGCTTTATAGACTGGGTTTAAAGATTCTGGTTCAAGTTCGATTTAAATTAATATAATCCACACTAACGATAATTTACATTAAATCTACACCGCCGTGATGAGTGTCGCCGACGTCTACCATTTAATACTTATGGCGAAGGTATTCATGTATTGACATTTCCATCAACGCTTCAATTTATGTATCTTGTGTACTCTCTGGTTGATACATTCTCTCCTTGATTCATAAATAGAATTCTGACAGTAAAGCTACATGAATATTGTTCTCCATCATAACATACTTGAGCATGAACTCTGGTTCAATAAGGATCATCCCTCATGAAATGTTTGACTGTTTTAAGAGTAGCATGAAACAAAACCTCATCAGTTGTTGCATTCAGACTGACAGCCAAAGCACAGTTTGACTCACGGAAAAAACGCTTCAGCTGAGGAACAAGGCCGCTGGTTGAGATTGTGATCTTACGGGGACTGAAATGAAGTCCATGCTCATCTACCATTATGTTTGCAGCTTTGATGACATTTTCAATGTTGTAAAATGGCTCTTCCATTCCCTACAAAACACATCCAGCTCCATGAGAAACTGGAGACACTGGTTTAAACAGACCTTAAATATGATCTAAATATGATCTAAATATGTTGAATGCCACCGCCGCCATCGATGTTACCGAAGATTTTTTTTTAACGACTTGGTAAAAGGTGAAAGAGAAGAAAGAAAAGAGGGTTTTGATGGTTCATAGAAGTCTCTCAATCAATTAGAAGTTTAGGTTACCTATTTTGTTAATATATCAACTTTTTAAAATATATGTATATTTTTCTTAATTTAGTTTTTTAAAATTGAGGGTAAAGCTGGGTTTTCATTATTAGAAAACCTATATGACCAAACATATCAAACTAAAGTCTAGATGGACATTTTTTTGTTTAAAATGTCCTTTTTTTTCAATTTCCGCTTTTTTTAATGAGCCATATTTTTTTTTGTCTCCACGTCATCCATCGAATCTGGATAAAATTCTAGCTTTTTTAAATTTCTAATTTGGATAAAAATCAATAGTGATATGTGGAGACAATTTAATGACATCTCGTCTCTTATTTTCTTTCAACTTTATTTTGAAAATAAATTAAAAAAAAACTAAACTTTCCATCCAGTTTCTTTATGTTCCTATACTTCTTTTAGTTTCAACAACTATAGTTAAATTACAGAAGCTTAGGTATTTTTAAGATGGACATAATTTAATTATTTTCTCAATAAATTTTTTATCTTTGTCTACTAGATTATAATAATGTTGTCCATAATTTAATTATGTTCACGAAGATCCAAAAAGACACTAGTTTATGGTATATAGACAATAAGTATAAAAATTAGGACACATACTTTTGTTCATGTTTACAACAAGAGGAACTTGTCTACTGACATTTAACAAATTGACCTTGTCTACAAGTCTTGAAATGGAACTTGTCCACATACTTAACTTGTCTATAGAACAAAATAACTTGAAGACACTATACACACCCCATCAATAGACACATTGACTTATTGCCTCAAACGTGGACAACGTATGTTAAGGATAATAGTAACTTCTCTACTGACTTTAACAAATGCTTATTGTCTACATACATTCTCAACAACCTTTTGATAAACTACTTGTAAGTCATTAACTAAAGCAAATTGTCTACTGATCTTGAGGGAACAAAGTTTATGTGGTTCGTATGAAGATCGATGGTTTTAGCAAAGAACTCAAACCTTAAGTCTTAAAAATGGACAACATATCATAGTCTATCATGGCCAACAAAGGACAAGTAACATGTGGACAAGTTGTATCTTCGTTGATGATGTTGTCTACCAATTCTGGAAATTGTGGACAACAATATACAACAATACATGTTCAAATATTATCCTCTATCAAATTATAACTAAAATCATTTTTAGATTATAAATATTTTTAGTTGATGGACTACTTAGACAGACTCATAAAACTGGTGGACAAGTTCTCATTGACCTTTTGAATATTGTCTACTAATTGGAATATTGTAAACTTGTTTACAAATGACATCCCATCACAACACACCAAAAATTTTCTACAGAATATCTTTTTTATATAATATTTTTATTTGAAACTTTATAAATTAATTAATATTATAAAAAAAATAAAAAGAACATAAAGGCATATTAGTACACGTGAGTGTGTATAACTTGAACTAGGGATGTCAAAATGATTTACTCAACTCAGTTCAATTCATTACCTAATGAGTTTAGATTCAATGAGTTAAATGGTTAAATGATTAACTCATGTTAGTGAGTTCATACATTAAAATTAAACTAGAAGTACATCAGATATGTCCTCTCCTTTGTTCTTTATTCACTTACCCACAAAACACAAACATGATACAAAACAAAACAAGAAAGATTGACTATGATCAGAGTAGAGACGTCTCTATAAATTGGCTCCTCTCCGTTTGCAATCATCTCATGTAGAGGACCAATCACGGACTCTGGTTTTGGATTCACAAAGATAGGAACATAATTTCTTGTTATTGTAACCATTAGCTAAGATACGATGCTCCACAATCTTGTACACATGCTTCATTCATGTACTATTCCACTAGAAGTTTGATTTTCTCGAATAATAAGTGTCTCCTCCTTGTCATCTACATCATAGAAACCCACAGTTTATAAGAAGCAAGAACAGAAATATGACATCAGAATGAAAACTCAACAACAACACATATGAGTATAGTCAATCAAACAACAGCAACACATACAAGCATAATTTTGTCTCATACCTTCATCGCTAGTCGAATAACCATAAAGCCAAGACCGAGTACACAACAGAGCTTGGACATTGCTAGGAAGGAGAGGATTTCGATACTTTTCTATTATGTGAGACCCCATGCTGAAAGATGTTTCAGAAGCTACTATTGTAATGGGGATACTAAGAACGTTCATCGCCATGTATGTTAGAGCACCAAAACGTTGTCTATTTTCTTTCCAATACTGCAAAACGTTCAAATTGAACCTTAAATGTACTCCTTCTACACATTCTGCAAGCGCTATTATCCTAGATGTTGAACCTTTAATGTACTTCACAGTCTCTCTAATCTTATACAATGCATCATCAAGCACAAGCAAAGAATTTTGCACAATACAGTTTAAGATATGTGTGCAGCACCGCACATGAAAAAAATCTCCTTTACACAACAATTTATCATCCAGATTAAGACAATCTTTCAAGATATCTTGCAAACAATCGTTGGTTGTAGCATTATCCAAAGTAAGCGTAAAAACTTTGTTTTCTATACCCCACTCTTTTAAACATTCATGGATCCTACTAGCTAAAACATCACCGATATGAGGAGGAAGAATGTAACAGAACGATAAAATCTTGGTATTCAATACCCAGTTTGGATCAATGTAATGTGCTGTTAAGACAATATTTCCATCTCCACCAAGTGAACTCCAACAATCGGAAGTCAAGCATATCCTACTAGAAATATTTTCTAGATCAGACTTCAGAATCTAATTTTCCTTTTCCCGAGTTCTAACCACATCAGCTGCAGCAGTGTTCCTAGTATAATACTTATAGTCTAGATTTAAATACTGAAGATAATCCCTCAACTCTTCATATTCAACACAAAGAAAAAGAAGATCATGTCTAATAATCACTCGACTAAACTTTCCCTAGCAATTGTGTGATCAATCTTTGCTATTTTCTTTCTACCCCCGTTGAACATTTCTTATGATGATGAATCATATTTGATGGTCCAGTAGTAGGGAACATCAAATATGTTTTTGGGCAGTTGTTACAACATGCTTTCTTATCACCGTTATCTTCTTCTTCTAGTCTAAAGTAATTCCACACATCTGATGTCCTACTTCTTTTACGAGAAACACTTACCAGACTTTTAGATTGTGATGTATCTGCTGAAGTTTGCCCACAACCCCCACCACGAGAATATGCATCTTCACTATCCATTGATCTTGAAAAATAGACAAAACAAATAAGACTCTTCTTAGAATGAATATGACAAAGTGTTCTATTCCTAGAGGTTCATAGAAAATATAACTTATATCACATAGAATCAACGAAGACAAGTATGAAAATTGGTTTAATATCTAAGAAAGGATATCAAAAACGATTATACTCATGTCCCAAACATGATAAATCCATAATGAACTCCAGATTCTAAACAACATAACTTCCTTTGAACAAATCCAAAATGGACCAAAGCTTCCGCCATTTAACCTGCAAAACAAAAAAACTCTCTCTATCCAATCAGCATCGACATATAAATTATACCATCAATTACTCTAATCTAATTGCTTCTAAATCATTTCAAAGAACCAAGAGGGACACCAATCCACAACTCCCAATCATATCGAGCCCTTTAAACAAGGGAGGACCAACGAAGTACAAACTTGAATTAAAGGAATATACATGCAATTAAAACCAATTAAAACCGATACACCATTAAAATCCAAGGAGAGAAACGAAAAGACTAAATCCAGAAAAAAACTCGGAGCCAAAAGTAGTTGATATATCATGGTTTTTGCGGTTTTTAACCATGATATAAGTGTGCTTTTTGAGTATTTTGATTTGTTTTGTATGATGTTTTTGACTCTTTCAGGTTTTTCTAGGATTTTGGCACAGATGGAGCAACATTGAGCAATTTAGATCATTTTGGAGCATTTAACTGGAGAAATCAACTTGGAGCTGATCAAGAGTGATGGTGTCGATCGACGCCACCTTAGGGTCGGTCGACACCCATATAAGCCGACAAACGAGCCAAGTTTACAAAACATCCTGAAGTTTTCCATAATTGCAACACAAGTCCTTGGCGTGTTTTAGGTTTTAAAAACCCTTAAGTTTTAATTCTAGCAGCTTTTTGAGAAAGAGATATTGTGAGCTTTTGGGATAGACGGATCTAAATTCTTTTGTAGATATTGAGAGCCTCAACATTGAACCTGGTGTTGACACCTAAAATTTACTTTCTTCTACATCATTCTCTTTATTCACTCTCTCTCTCTCTCTAACCCTACGTAGCACAGAAGCGTGGGAGGTGATGCGCTTCTCGCTATGGAACCGGAAACGCTCGGAAGCGCTCGGAGGCGTCTCGGAATCGCGATTCCTAAAAGATGATGTTTGGAATCGGCAGGGAACATACATTTCAGAGTTGGAAGCGTCGTGGTGTATAGATCGGACGTAGTAGTGTCAGATCGGGCTTTCTGGCCCAACAAGTCAACATGGTAATTGTTCTCCTATTTGTTTTTTCTTTTTCGTTTTGCTTTTCAGTTATTGATTAATATAATATGTGCTTGTTATTACTCTAATGTATTTTTTTTTTTAATATATAGATTAGAAGGTAAAAAAACTTGTTTTCTAAAAATATAACAACATGTCTCAATTTTTATTAATATAGTTTTTTTGTCATAATCAATATGATTTTATATTTTATGATATGTATTATATATATGCGTCCAAAAATTACTGCTTCCTTTTTAAAAAAAAATAAATTGTTTTTACGCTTCTAAACGCTTCCGCTTTCGCGTACCCGCTTCTGAGATAACTCTTTCGAGATTGGAACCCTCGAGGCTTTTAGGTCTATAGCCGTAATTCAATTACTCTTTTAAGTAGGAGTCTAAGGATGCTTTAATTGATTCTTAACACCTTCGAAACTCCCTTCTTTATTTCCGATGAGAAGGCAAATTTTTAGCTTTGATCGGTTCAAGGAAGCTTCTACAACTTGAAAAGTTTAGACATCATCGATTCAAAGAAGGATTTGAGAGATAAACAGAGAATTAGATGAGTACAAGACATCACTGATGGCGAATTAATTATCACATATAAATTTTAAGCACACTTGGGGATTTTTTGGTAAAATACCAAAAGAAATGGATAAGTACAAGACGCCGATGAGGCCAGAGATAGTGGAGGCCCTGATTTGTGCAAAAGAATGGCTTCTGGAGGATGATACTTCTATCTTTAAAGCAGCGCAAATGTCAAGTGCTTGCATAAATTATCTGACACATAAGTGAGACTTAGATCTACTATCTCTGAATGTAGTTGTTTTCTAAAAGTTATTATGTTGTCTTTTGTGGTTAGTTTCAAACCAACCATATGATTTACAGTTAGGAATTGGCCTCTTTAAATATCTAATGCATATTCAGAGATGCTTCTTCCTAAATGAAGTCTACATAAAGATCGCTAACTGATCTAATTGTCTTGATGAAGTTGAAACCTATCTTTTAATTCCAAAATTGAAATTCTTCATTCTAATTTTTTTTACAAAAGTATATGAGTAACTAAAACTTTAAACATGGAGAAATTTTGAATAAATGTATCTACAATCATTTTTTTGAAAACTACGTAATGTTTTTTTCATTTTTTTCCAAATGTTAATGAAAAATCACAAAAATTTATATACAATTTTAGTTGAGTAGCGAAGATAGCACTGTCTTTTTACAAAAAAACAAAGAGTTAGTTTAGAAAAAAAACATAGGGTAGTTTTCATAAAATATATTGTAGGGACAAATTCTATTTAATATAAATTAGATGAAATTAATGTATAAATATAGAATTATAGATTAAGTTAAATGGAACTGATGCGGTGGGATATAAAATGAGATATAAATAATTCTATTATTGGGATGTGTTAATTATATTTTAATAGCATTGATAAAAGTAGTCGAAATTTTATGTAGTCGATGTTTACATAATGAAATGTTTAACTCGGTGAGATACATTTAATGATTTTGAAAGTGATGATAATAAACAAAAATATGCAGCAGAAAATACTAACACAAAAAACTGAAAAACAACAATATTAGCAATGATCATTATCATAAACTATATTAAAATGTTTTTTGATTACAAACAAACAACATACAAAAATTAGTCTTTTAGAAAACACAAAATAAAATATTTCTTAAAAAAAAAAAAAAAAAAACAATCACGCGGCGTAGCGCGGGTACCAACCTAGTATTCTGTAATTTTCTGAAAAATTCTCTAGATTTCGCTTTTTTAATCGATTGATTTACACAACCCTTTTTAATTCTGTTTTTGTAGTGCTTTTTTTAAATTTAAATCAACCTGTGTAGCGTAATAATAAAAACTCTAGAATTTATTGTGTGTTCTTGAGTCTCTGTGAATTCGACCCCTGAAGTACTACAACTGCAAGGCTGTTAGTACCTCTAGGGTATTATGATTTGAGCTTATCAAATTTTGGTGCCGTTTCTGGGGACTCTTTTGATCTACCATTAGATTTGTGTTTTTAATTTCCTCTAAAATTTACTTTTTTTTTTAATTTTCTACTAACACGCTTTTGTTTCTCTTCTCTTGTGTGTTTCACGTCCATGCCTCCTAAGCCTAACACTCGGAACAATAAGACTGATCCAGCTGTGAAGCTTACAAACCAAGAATTGGGAAAGCTAGAGCGTGACAACAGAAAACCAGCCAAATCTTTGAAGATGGTTAACACAATCATTCTGAGAGGAGATGAGGCTGGCGTTTTGAGAGATCAAGATGGCCACTTGCGCAATGAGCAGGGCTAAAAGATTGATGCAGAGGGCAACATGATTGTTGAAATTGTTGATGTTGAGGAGGTGAACAACGGTGTCGACCAACGCCAACTGAGTGTCGATCAACACCCACTTCCAGCAGATGTACGTGGAGCTGCTAACCACGTTAACAACCTGGTTCGAAAACAGGACCAAAACCAGGATTTAATCAGGACCATTGCAAAATTCAACAGAGCTGACCTGGTTTATGAGAACCACTCTGCTAATGTTCCACCTCCATTTTCAAGGAGTGACTTTGAACTAAAGCCTGCATATTTCTAGCTAGTTGGACATAGACCTTTCTCAAACGTGCCCAATGATAAGCCTCTAGATCATATTGAGCATTTTGAGGATCTTAAAACTAGTATCAAGGCCAATGGTGTTATTGAAGACTACATGTACTGCAAGATCTTTCCATACTCACTTGCAGGAGAAGCTTCTTAGTGGTTAAAACAGTTGCAGCCTAGATCATTGACAAATTGGCAAGACATCAAGGTGGCTTTCGTTAATTATTTTTATGATGATGCAATGTCTGATGAACTAAGAGTCAAGATCTCTTCATTCAAGCAAAAACAAGATGAAGCATTCAAAGCAGATTGGGTGAGATTCAAGGCTTATCAAAGAGACTGTCCGCACCATGGTTTCTCCAGGGTACAATTGCTGAGTATCTTCTTCAGAGGATGTGACTGGGAGTATCAATTAGCCTTGGATGCTGCTAACCATGGGAATTTCAAGACAAGGTTTCCAGATGAGGTTGAGAATCTGATTGAAAACATATGGTTCTGGTAATATTACGTAAAATGTATGACATCTGAGTAAATCTCCCGAGAATTATTTGTAAGATATATGTATTACAAGGACTAAAATGAAATCTGTAAAAAATTTTGAGGATGTCAATAGTGCACCCTCAAATTTGAAGGCTCACTATTTAAACCCTTAAAATTTGAAGGTTTAAGGGTCCGTTGGAATTCAAAAACCCTTCAAATTTGAAGGTTTGAGAGTTTGTTGGAAATGCTCTTAGAGGTAAGTTTTTACTTTAATACACTAATTTAAATTTTTTATCTTTTAAAATTAGTATTCCAATAATCTAAAGCTATATTATCAACTACCAAAATTTTTTTCAAACATTAATCATTACAAATAGTATTATGGGAGGTCAAACCCCTGACCAAGCAGAGGAGTAGCTAGTAAACCAAGGACCAATATTGTCAAATTTCAAAAACGTTCCGCAACTAATTCATGTTTTACATGGAGTTAACCGTCAAAACGTCATCTTATTAGATTCCACTATATGTTTTACCACTAAAAAAATGTTCTTACATACAAAAATATTTTATTGTTAAAGTTTGCTCTTTATCACCACCTATAAAATGACTTTGTGAACAAATTAAACCAATTTTTGTTCATTTACTTTCAATTTGACGTAGTTTCTTTTCACAACTAAAATTTGTTTGTGACAGTTTGTATAACCACTAAAATATTTATTTAAAATTGTTTACTCAAAAAATAGTATGGATAAAAGGAAACAAATATCTACATGATTGCAATGATGAGTTTATGACCAACTCAATATGTAACATCTGCAAACCAAAATCCCGGTTTAGGGGATTGCATCGGTCGATACAGGTTATGTCTTCTGCGGTTTGACGTAAGTTAAACGCTGCGTTTTGGGTTAGGGAAAACCCTTAAGTCGTGTTTTGTCTCATTAGGCGAGTTTGGCCGCTTTTGAGAGAAATGAAAAGGAGAAAAGGTGTTCTTGAGTGTTCTTGAGGTTTTTGGGAGATTTGAGGCTGTTACTGTAGAGATATGTAGCTGGGATCGTTGTAGGAGCTTCCTAGGAACATTTTCTTCCTGTGTTTGGGTCGGATTTCTTTTGTGGCAAAGGTAAGTGCATGACCATGGCTTATCTAAGCTAGAGATTCTCTGATCTGTGTGTTTTTGTGTTGTGTAGCTTGTTAGAACGTTGTTTAAGTTCGTGTGAGGCTTTCTTGTGGCTTAGGATCGAGTCTTGTGGTTGTAGGAACGAAGATCTGGTGAGAAGCTTTGGGGAAAAAACGATGCTCGGCATGTGCATTGGTCAATGCACTTTGTGCGTCGGTCGATGCAAGTGCGAGGACGGCGCGTGAAACCTTAGGGTTTTCGTGCTATGTCGAGCATGTGTCGGTCGATGCAATGGGAGCATCGGTCGATGCAAGTTAGCCTTGCATCGGTCGATGCATACCTTGCGTCGGTCGACGCAACCCCAACTGGTGTCAGTCGATGCACATTGGTGTCGGTCGATGTAGAGTCCTGGTTTTTTTGGTTATTGTTGTTTGATGGTTAGAGTATCTCTATTGCTTGTGTGAATAGCCCAGTAGATGGGAGGATTGCCTTACTGAGTGTTTATAAAATACTCATGCATTGCAATTTGTGTTTATGGTGCAGGTAAAGGTAAAGTGTGATCGTGGAATCAAGGCAATGAAGAGGAGGATGTTCTAGGGACTCGATTGGATATTGTCTGGTATTGCTAGGTAGCTAGATTTGGGTCATTAGAAACATTGCTAGGGTCCTGGTTTTGTGTTTCTCGTTGTTTGGTATTTGGATATTGTTATGTTATAATATTGGTTTATTATTGGTTATTATGGGTATTGGTTATTTCTGCTGTTGGTTATGATTGTGGTTAGGTGGCTAGTGGGTATGGGACCACTAGTTGTAGTTTATTATTATTATTATCTATTATTTATTATTCTAAAAAAAAAAACTGGTCAGATCGTTTCAGTTTGGTATCAGAGCCCTTACCGTTCTAAATTTGGTATCAGCGGTCAGGTTGCATTGGGTGCCAGCGAGCATTGTGTCTGATAGGAATTCCAAGTTCACTTTGGTATTCTAGAGGGCATTTCAGGCAGAGATGGGCACTAAGGTGCACATGAGTACAACTTATCATCCCCAGACAGTTGGACAGTTAGAGAGGACGATCCAGACGTTGGAGGATTTGCTGAGGATGTGTGTGCTGGATTGGGGTGGCCATTGGGCAAATCACTTGAGGTTGGTAGAGTTTGTTTACAACAACAGTTACCAAGCGAGTATTGGGATGACTCCTTATGAGGCTTTGTATGGGAGGCCGTGTTGTACACCGTTATGCTGGACTCAGGTGGGGAAGAGGAGCATGTACGGGGCAGATTTCGTTCAGGAGACCTCAGAGAAGATTCGGGTTCTCAAGCTGAACTGAAGGAAGGTCAGGATCGGCAGAGGAGTTATGCCAATAGAAGGAGGAGAGATCTTGAGGTTCAGGTTGGAAATAGAGTGTACCTCAAGATGGCCATGTTGCGGGGTCCGAACAAGTCATTGACTGAGACTAAGTTGAGTCCGAGGTATATGGGTCCGTTCAGAGTGATTAAGCGAGTTCGACCAGTGGCATATAGACTGGAGTTACATGAAGTTATGCGATCATTCCATAAGGTTTTCCATGTCTCTATGTTACGGAAGTGTCTCCGTGAGGATGATCAGTTGTTGGCTAAGATTCCAGAGGATCTTTAGCCCAACATGACTTTCGAGGCGAGACTAGTGAGGGTGCTCGGGAGGAGGATCAAGGAACTTCGGAAGAAGAAGATTCTTTTGATGAGAGTCCTATGGGACTGTGATGGTATTGAGGAGCAGACTTGGGAGCCAGAGGCGAGGATGAAGGCAAGGTTCAAGAAGTGGTTCGAGAAGAAGGTAGCGACTTGAACTTGTCTAGCCTGGTCCTAGTTGTAGTCCGTGGCTGGAGCGGGAATGGAGTATTCCAGTCCATCTCTCTTGTTTACTTGGTCGCTTAGGGGTGGTTGGTTGTGCGACTAAGTAACAAGATGAGGTGGTGCTCGGGGTACGAAATTTCCGTGAGGCGGTGGTTTGAGGGAAAGTTTCCTAAATTAGAAGTTTCAAAAAGTGGGAAGTTTCCAGAAGTGAAAAGTCTAAGAATGGAAAATTTTATGTGAGTTAGAATTTGTCCATTTTTAGTGGTTGTGAGCCTTGGAGGGGCTAATGTGGCCTTCGCGGTGGACTTTTGAGTCATTGTTCCCGTGTGTGGCGGTCTCTTGAGACATTGTGTGGCCTTGTGGCGGGCTGTTTAGCAAATTGTGTGGTCTTTGTAGCGGGTAGTTTAGCCAATTGTGTGGCCTTTGTTGCGGGCTATTTAGCCAAAGTGCTTGTTTAGGCGGTCCTTCGGGACAGATGGTCTTTGTGACGGTCCTTCGGGATAGATGGTCTTTGTGACGGTCCTTCGGGACAGATGGTCTTTGTGACAGTCCTTCGGGACAGATGGTGTTTGTGATGGTCCTTCGGGACGAGTGGCCTTGGTGGCGGTCCAGTTTAGGACATTTGTTTGGGCTTGGTGGCGGTCCTGTTTAGGACATTTTTTTGGCCTTGGTGGCGGTCCTATTTAGGACATTTGTTTGGCCTTGGTGGTGGTCCTAATTAGGACATTTGTTTGGCCTTGGTGGCGGTCCTGTTTAGGACATTTGTTTGGCTTTTGTGGCGGCTTGTGGGGGAGTGAGATGATCCTTGTATGGTCATGAGGTATTCCAGTGAGGGGATATTTGGTTGGTTGGACATTGTGTTGTCTTACGCGAGCCACGGGATGGAAACCTGGATAGGGATAGGACTCAGACGTGTTCAGAATTGTTTGCTCGCGACTCTTGGAGAACTTAGGTTCTTCTAGTACCGTCATATTCTAAGACTTTGTGGCTTGAGAGTATGGTTGGTATATCGACTTTGGATGGCGATCCGGGGACGCGCTGTAGGATGGCAACCCGAGAGACGAGTATTGGATTTTCCTTATATATTATGGCATGCGGGTTTATGCCCAATGAGGAGCCAACATTATGGCATGCAGACTTAGGTCTGATGAGGAGCCAATAAAAACTCAAGGTTTAGGCCTGTGAGTAAAGGAAAGTCCAATCGAGAGCAAATAATGCCTGGAGCGTGAGTCTATCGCCTAGAGGTGGCCTTTCGTAGATCTGTCAGAGGAGTGCGGGCCGTGGAGACGGTTTCACAGGAGTCCTTGGCTAATCGTTGTTCGAGATTCGAGGATAAATCTATATTGGTGGGGGAGAATTGTAACATCCGCGAACCGAAATCCCGATTTAGAGGATTGCATCGGTCGATGCATATAGTGCATCGGTTGATGTATGTTCAGTTTTCTGCGGTTTGACTTAAGTTAAACGCTGCGTTTTGGGTTAGGGAAAACCCTTCAGTTGTGTTTTGTCTCATTAGGCGAGTTTGGCCACTTTTGAGAGAAACGAAAAGGAGAAAAAGTGTTCTTGAGTGTTCTTGAGGTTTTTGGGAGATGTGAGGCTGTTCCTGTAGGGATCTGTAGCTGGGATCGTTGTAGGAGCTTCCTAGGAACATTTTCTTCCTGTGTTTGGGTCGGATTTCTTCTGTGACAAAGGTAAGTGCATGACCATGGCTTATCTAAGCAAGAGATTCTCTGATCTGTGTGTTTTTGTGTTGTGTAGCTTGTTAGAACGTTGTTTAAGATCGTCTGAGGCTTTCTTGTGGCTTGGGATCGAGTCTTGTGGTTGCAGGAACAAAGATCCGGCAAGAAGCTTTGGGGAAAAACGATGCTCGACATGTGCATTGGTCGAAGCACTTTGTGCGTCGGTCGATGCAAGTGCGAGGACGGCGCATGAACCCTTAGGGTTTTCGTGCTATGTCGAGCATGCGTCGGTCGATGCAATGGGAGCATCGGTCGATGCAAGTTAGCCTTGCATCAGTCGACGCAACCCCAACTGGTGTCGGTCGATGCATATTGGTGTTGGTCGATGTAGAGTCCTGGTTTGTTTTGTTGATTGTTGTTTGATGGTTAGAGTATCTCTATTGCTTGTGTGTATAGCCCACTAGATGGGAGGATTGCCTTAGTGAGTGTTTATAAAATACTCATGCATTGCAATTTGTGTTTGTGGTGCAGGTAAAGGCAAAGTGTGACCGTGGAATCAAGGCAATGAAGAGGAGGATATTCTAGGGACTCGATTGGATGTTGTCTGACATTGCTATGTTGCTAGAGTTGGATCATTAGAAACATTGTTAGGTTGTTGGTTTTGTGTTTCTTGTTATTTGGTATTTGAATATTGTTATGATATAAAATTGATTTATTATTTGTTATTTATTGGTATTGGTTATTTCCTCTGTTGGTTGTGATTTTGGTTAGGTGGCTAGTGGGTTGTAGTTTATTATTATTATTATCTATTATTTATTATTCTAAAAAAAAAACTGGTCAGGTCGTTTCACAATAAAATTTGAAAAATTGAAAGATAGTTAATTTTCTATAATAAAAATTAAAATTAAAATTTATAAGCACGATGATATATGAATCTTAGATCATTTAGATATATAAAATATAAATTAAAAAATAATTTAAAAATACTATATTTTCGTTTACTAACTTCAGTTGTATATTTTATTCAATTTAAAAAGACTATATAGTCTCCAGTTTCACCTAAGACTACCAAAAATCTTATTTGAACATGTATATTTGACAGGTTGGGTTACATTTTCTTTCTCTATATTTTCGTTTACTAAATTCAGTTGTCTTACTAAAAGATTTTGTGTTCTATTTTGTAATGGTTAATCTGCTTATGTATTTGTTTAGGAGAAACACTTATGCAAGATCCGTGAAGATGTATTTCTTCTAAAAGAAGAGCTCATTGTAGTTATTTTCACTGGTGAGAACCCGAAAAACTTGCGTGGTACGTCTTAAATGCATTATACTCCACGTCCCTTAATATAGTCACCTATTAATCGTCTATGTTGCATAGTTGCTCCTCCATATTTCATTTATGAAGATCCTTACACATTATCATATTTCCAAACTCTAAATACAAGGTGACCTATATCTCAATGCAACTGTCTCCATCAGATTTTTTTGGAATGCTGAAAACCTCATTACAGAAGAATTCCAACGTCTAAACTCTTGCATTTGTAAAATCTAAATCAACTTGCTCAATATATGGTTTCACAAATTATGTGAAATGTCCTCTATTTAAAGTTGCTAAATCAAAACTCTCTTTCTTATACTCCCTAAAATATAGCCTCCCAATATTAACTATTCCAAACCCCTACTAAAAACAAGCTATTAAATTGAAATCTCAATTCAAAAACCTATTACTCTAAACCATGATTTCCTCGTACGGTTTTGAAAGACACTCCAATTAAATCTCTAAATATATTACTCTAAAATTAAATTACTCTAGCACATACATAGCATTTTCAGTTCTCACATCATCCTTACTTTGTCTCATAAAACTCTGAATATTACAAGTTTCATCAAGTTCAACATTTGCGGAGAATATGATTCTCAAGAAAGCAAGAGATACCCAAAAGAGCATTATAGCAGACAGGAGGAGAAAACAACGATTTCAAACTCTCCAAAGGCTATGAATGACCATAAAACACTCAACTATGCAATTACAAATTTCATCATAAATGTATTGTAAATTGGTTAAGCTGCAAAACAATGTAACATGTCCTATTTGTAGGACACAATTAGTCTTAGCATAACTACACCCCGCAACGCAAGGGACACCAACTCAATTCATTGGTAAATATTACATTTTTTTACTGGATTTTTTTTTCAAATTTGAAATTTTAAGTCTTCATTCCTATACTTAGTAATTGTAATTTTGTCGTTAAAAACAAAAAAAAGTAATTGCTATTTTGGTGATTTAAAAAATCTATGGGTGTCTTGGTTTTAAATAGGTTTTCCACAATATCTTTATTTTCGAACATGAATGGTACAAGTTTAAATACATTAATAAATAAATAAAACAATTATGATTACTAGAATTATTTTTACATTTTGGACTCGTCTTAAGTTATTTATTAATGTGTAAAAAAGTAGCTCATATTTTCATATTTATAACTACAGTTTTTTTTTTTTACAACAAAAAGAACTAGCTCAAACGAGTCAGTTAGGAGAAAAATTGTCTACAAACAAAACATAATGCGCTTGGTGTGCTAAAGAATCCGCTCTTACATTAGCAATACATGAAACATAAATCAAAGAAAAAGAAGATAACTCCTCCCTGTCAATTCAAATGTCATCGAGATAGGTTGCGAAAGCTAGCCAATCAGTTGGGGAAGACACCATCTTCACCAAGTCGGAGCAGTCAGTGAGAAAAGCCACATCCCGAAAGTCATGGCCAATCATACAACGCATCGCCCAGATGAAGGCTTCAACTTCTGCATGTAACGAGGATAAGCTTCGTCGGAAATTTGTCGCTCCAGGCACTGGGGACGATCCTTGTGACGAAATACAGCACCATTCTGCACCAGTAAAAACATCAGACGCTTTCCAAGAGCCATCAACATAACATCTCTGCCCCGTAAAAACCGGAGGAAGAGATAAACCCCTCCTGTAGCCAGGGGCTAGGCACGTAAGAGTGTAGTTAAACCCCTCCCCCTCGACATCGACCTGAGCCTCCTGCCAGGACAAAGCCTCTCCGTCCGCCACCCGAACAATCTCATCCGGACGTTCTGTCTGGTTTTCAAAAACACGGGCATTTCTAGCTTTCCAAATATACCACCTCAACCAGGGAAACACCTGAACATGTGAACCCGGGTTTCTGGAATCCAAAAAATGATCAACATTAGCATATACAGAGTTCGTCGGTAATAGCTGCGGCCCCACTGGTACATGAGCTAAAGCCCAGACTTGTCGGGCCGGAAGGCATAGAAAGATGGCATGATTAATGTCCTCCTCCTCCATCCAGCACCGTGTACAAACGACATCACAACCCAACCCCGACGACGTAAATTAACCAATACCGAAATACAACTCGATAAAACTTGCCACATAAAATGTTGTAGTTTTGGTGGACATTTTACTTGCCAAACCTTAGCAAGAAGGGGAGTGATCACCGGACCAGATCCGAATGCTCGAAAAGGACCTTTGACATCCAACCGTTCCGTCTGATACCCAGATTTAACCGTATATTTCCCAGTTTTAGTAAAGTTCCATCCCAAATAATCTGCCTTGGAACAACTGCTTAGAGGTATTGCCTCTATCATAGCGACATCCACTGGATCAAAATGCTGAGTAAGCAGATCCTTTCGCCAAGAATTCGTTTGTCTATCAATCAAATGAGGTAACCAGAGATTTGGGTCCTTAAAAGGACCGTTACTTAAGACTGGTCGTTTGCCAAAAAAAAAAAAAAGGGCTGGTCTTGGGAATTGAGCCGGAACCCAGGGATCAGTCTATATCGAAATGGAGGTCCCTGAGCCAACCTGTGTTATGGAGGTCCCTGAGCCAACCCATATGAGGGTGAATAAAATCGGATTGGATCCATAGGATCAGAGTTCCAATAATACCTACTTTTAAAAACCCTTGTAAACAGTGAGTCCGGGAAATCTATCAATCGCCATAACTGCTTAGCGAGCAGGGCCGTGTTGAAATCATCAACATTCTTGAAACCCAATCCACCCAACTGTTTGCTACAGCAAAGCCTCTCCCAAGCAATCCAATGCATACCCCCTGCCAGACAATTCATACTCCACCAGAAGTATGCCACTGGACTAGTCAATTTAGATGTGATAGTCTTGGACAGACGATAACAAGACATCAGAAAAGTTGAGACAGCCGTCGCGACCGACTTAATCATCACCTCTTTCCCCCCTTTCGAGAGCAACCTCGCTGACCAGCCGGTCGTCCGACTCTGCAGACGATCCCGAACAAAGGAAAAAACCTTTGTTTTTGACCCCCCTTCAAACTCTCAGGGATCCCCATATAAGAACCCATGCCACCCTGATTTGTTATCCCTAGGATCCCCTGAATTTCCGTCTTTGCCATATCATCTACCGTGTGACCAAACTGAATCGAAGATTTTGCAAAATTAATTTGCTGCCCTGAGCCGCCTCATACTGTTTTAGAATATCCAAAACCACCCTACATTGGTCCTTATCAACCTTACCGAAAAAAAGACTGTCATCCGCAAATAACAAGTGGGTGATTGGTGGGCACTTGTTTGCCACCTTAATACCCGTAATCCGCTTATCTGTTTCCGCCTTCCGCACATTTGCAATAAGTACCTCCGTACATAAAATAAATAAGTATGGAGACAGCGAATCACCTTGTCTCAATCCCCTTCCCGGAGCTATCAAACCATTCGGTTGACCATTGAGAAGAACCCTATACTCCGCCGAAGAGACGCAAAACATAATCGAGGAGATCCATCATTCCGCAAACCCCATTTTCCATAGTAAAGCCTCTACAATACCCCACTTAACCCTATCATAGGCTTTGCTCATATCTGTCTTAATTGCTATAAACTTTCCTTTACATGACTTATTCGTACACAATCCGTGAAACATCTCCTGAGCAATCAATATATTGTTTGAGATCAAACGTCTCGGAACAAAGGCCAATTGTGTCTCCGAAATTAAACCAGGTAAAAGCACCTTTAGGCATTGACACAAGACTTTTGAAAGTATCTTGTACCCCACATTGCACAAGCTAATAGGGCGCATCTCTGTCATCCGTGTCAATTTGGCCACCTTAGGGATGAGACAGAGATGGGTTCGATTTAAGCACTTATCAAAAGCACCCTCATCCAGAAACTGATTGACCATTGAAACAAGATCCGTTTTAACAACCAACCATGCTTTCTGAAAAAACAAAGCAGTCATCCCATCCAGCCCTGGAGCCTTATCCGGGTGAATCATAAATAAAGCCCGTCGCACCTCTGTTTTTGTGGCCGGGACTGTTAACTGATCATTATCCACCTTTGAAATTACCGTGTCGATCTCACGTAAAACTTCCTCAAAATTAACAGGATTAATCGTAGTGAACAGTTCCTCAAAATACGAGACAGCCATATCACAAATATCCAATTATTTATAACTAAAGTTAATGAATAAAAATATAACACCAAATAACCGATTATTTAAAACATAAAGAACCAAGTCCATTTAAGTAAAATAAACACGAAATTTAATCCAATTTTTTGTAAGACTCACCAAATAACCTATTATAAAATAAAACAAAAAGTTCAAAAATAAAAACACGTGCAACCCATGAGACTCTACTTAGTATATACATATAGTGTAAATGTATTTTTTGCTTTTTCGAAGACTGCATCAACATATATTGTTTGACTACATGGCAGAAAGCGTGAGGTACCTAATCCACATAGTTTTAATCTTGAGAGTTCTCTACTCTTCATCAAAAATTCTCAAATGCTCTTTTTATTAAACTGAATTTTTTTATTAATTATTTTAAATCAAAAAATTATGGAAAGATTTTCGCGTTCTTTGCAAATCAAATTTATTACCGATCCAACCAGTCTAAATGGGTTAAAAAGATCATAAAGTACTCAAATCGGGTTAAGTCGATAAAAACTGGAAAATTAAAAGTTTTTCTTTTTTTTTACATCATTGTTGTCAAAGAGAAAACCCCAAGAGAAACCGGCGATTTCAAAATCCTTCCGTACAATAGAATCAAAATCCTTAATCTGCGATTTCTTTGGGTATTTGGATCTTATTCTTCTCCTCTTACCTTTCTTTGTTGTGGTTGAGATTGCCGATTGTGTGTAGATTTCACGTCGATTTTAAGTTTTGTAGAATCGGAAATTAATGTAATCCTTTTTGTTCATGTTTGTTTGTAGGTTTGTGAAAAGGAGGAATGGCTAAAAATAAAACACAATCCTAAGTGAAAATTCGAAATCTACAGAACCAGATATCGCTAATGAAGATGGAGAAGAATCACATCCAGAAGTTGATACTGAAGGAGCTTCCATCACTGGAGGAGATTCAACAGTATATAACTGAACCCATATGTGAATTACTTAGTAAAGGATTCAGTATAACTAGGATTATTTTGATGTTGTACATTTCTAAAAGTAAAAGGTACAATTGAGTAGGATTTGGTATAACTAGGATGATTTTGGTCCCCTTTAGACATTTTAGTAAGTAAAAGGTACAACCCACTAGGATTTGTTATAACTAGGACAATTTTGTACATTAAAAATTTCTGAAAGTAAAAGGTACAACTGAGTATAACTCGGAATAACTTGTTTTTGAATGCAGGATTCTGATGAGGAAACAGAAGCTTTACAACCACTTGACATGTTCTTCAAACCTAGTGAATATATGAACCCGTTCAAGATATCAGCTAAGTGCTACATTCATAGAGCAATGAAAATATTGCAGAGCCATCTTTCAGATGATGAGCTGAAATGGTTTACGGAGCATCCTCAGTTCAAACATTTCTTCCATATGCCTAGGTATGCAAACCATAAGATGCACGCTCTGTGGATGCTTTTTCTTCGCACAGCATGCTTAGATAAGAAAAGAGTGTTGGTTTATTGTGAACAGGGTTCGAATTCGGTACTCTCTGACCGAAATGGCACTCATGTCTGGATTGTATTGTCATGAATATCCAGCCTACTATGAAAGTTTGGGTAGTAATGTATTTGTTGGGGAGCATTTTGGTCCAAGGGCAACGATACAGTTTCACGAGCTGAAGCCAAAGCTACTGTCAATGAAGAAATCTTCTGATGACCGTCTAAGAATGGCAGTCCTCTATTTTTTATATAATGTCATAGTAAGAAAGAAAAAATGGGAGAGGATGCACCATCTGTGGAGAGTTTCTTTTACCGAGCCGTAGGTGATCTAGAATTGTGTAAATCATTCCCGTGGGGGAGATTTGCATATGATGCTAATATGAAAGACCTTTTTCATATTATGCACTCATGTGGAGGAGTTGTGGGTCCACGAAAGGTGTTTCCTAGTTTTGTTACTCCTTTAGAGGTAAAGTATTCATCTCTAGCTTTTTTATTTATTTATTATAGATCAATTTATAACTAATATTTGATTGATTTCTGTTGTGAATAGCTTCTAGGGCATGGAGCTATTCCAGCCCTGAAGAATAATTTTCAAGAAATTGTTCGAGAAGCAAATCCTGAGTGTCCTCGGATGTGTATGTCGAAGTTCAAAACAAGTCGTCTTAAAGGGTTTCCAATGTCTTTTGATACTCTTAGTACAACGTAAGCTATTTGTAAATATAAGTTACATTACGTATTAAGTATTGATGCATTATGGTTGTATTTGAAAATGATTCTTTACTTTTACAGGAAATTCAGAGTATCATAATTCCATCTCCCGATGAGAAAGTTCTTATGAAGAAAATCATGGATCACGATTGTGGATGGAACGATGTGGATGATGCAATTGCAGAGGGTTGGACAAAGCGTCTAGTTAAGGAAAAGAAGACAATATGTTTTGAAAATATGCATAAAGCAGATGTTGCTAGCCGAGCAGTTGAGGCTAATCTAGATGCAAGTAATTTGGCTCAGGAAAATATTGGTGAAACGAAGCAAGGTCGAAAGAAGGTTGCTCGAACCAAGGTGGCTCTGAAGAAGGTGAATAATGGATTGGATGAGGTAGAGAAACGATTGATGAAAGTGTTGAATAGTGGATTCGAGAAGATGAATGTGAACTTTGATTTTCTGGATACAAGATTGAAAATTTTGGAAGAGAATGTGAAACAGTTGAAAGAAGGAAAAGAGGTTGTTGAGGCTACTAAGAATGTAATGGATTGTGGGGATGTGGGTGAGGATGAAGAGGTTTCTGAGGCTACTAACAATGTAGCGGATTGTGGGGATGTGGGTGAGGATGAAGAGGTTGCTGAGGATGAAGGGGTTGCTGAGGATAAAGGGATTGCTGAGGATGAAGTGGTGGTACAACCATTGGATTGTGAGGCGAGTAAAGAGATGGTGGGTGATAATGGAAAAGAGGTGGGTGAAGAGGGTGAGGCAAGTAACAAAATCAAGAACACTTACAAGAGAAAGAGAAAGATGAAAAAAGGAACAGAAGAGGTGGGTCAAGACGATGGAGAGATGGCTACAACAAAGGTGCAACATGTAAACAAGAGAAGGAGGTCCCATTATGACGAGAGGGCTTACCAAGAAAATGTGATGTATGTTTATAAAACTGGGTAGAACTTGGGTTTTCCTTTTGTATAACTATTTTAGTTGGAAAAACTCGGTACAACTGGTGTGTGTTTTTTTTTGTAAAACTATGTCAGTTTGAAGAAGTTGGTACAACTTCGGTTTTTTTGGTATAACTATGTTAGTTTGAAAAAATGGGTACAACTGCTGTGTTTATTTTATTTTGGAAAACTATGTTAGTTTGAAAAACTTGGTTCAACTGGTGTTTTATTTTGTATAACATGTTATTTTGAAAAAATTTGGTACAACTGGTAGGGTTCGGGTAGGGATTGGGGAGAAATCTAAAAATTTTGGGGGAACTCTGAAATTTTTGGGGTTGGTCTCAAAACTTTCAAAAAATTCAAACAAAAATAAATTATGGTCAAACAAACAAGAACCCCGTCAATGTCTGCCAGGTGGCGCCGCAAAGGAGATGTTGTTTGCCAAGTGGCGCCGCAAAAATACACTCAGTTGTTCCTAGTTTTCAAGTTGTACTTGCTTATACACAGTTGTACATTTTGTTAATTTCGTGTATAATCAGTTATACTTTGAATTAACCTAGTAATTTCTAGTTGGACCCAAAAGCGAAATATATATAGATTACATTTTCAATGTTTTCCAAAAAACATTTACATTAAAAGATCAGTTCTATGTGATTTGTAATGTATTGGAGATAGCAAGAAGAAACTCATCTTAAAAGTATAAGGTCTTTGTTGTACAATAATGAAATTTATGAATATTATCCTATAAAAAAAAATTTGACGATGTTTGTTTAGAAAATTAATCACACATATTTCAATAAGTTTAGTGAATATGAAGTTATATCACCCATGTTTAACATTAACTAGTGAATACAAATATGGTCGTAGTTGTACTAGTTGTTCTAAGTTGTACATATATTTTTGTACAATATGATTTGATTGGGAGCTACCCTACCCAATAACCCCTCTTATTTAACCTAGTTCACACAAAAACACGTAAATATGAAGATTTATATGAATATGATCGTAGTTGTACCTAGTTGGTCTAAGTTGTACAAATTGAATGGGAGTAAAGTCATACATAGTTGTACAAATATGAAATCATTTGTACCAAGTTTTACAAAATCATTAAACTAATGTTCATCTTGGCTATCGACACCATCGCCTTCATCTTCGCTACCTCCCTCATCTTGGCTACCGACACAATCGCTTTCATCTTCGCTACCTCCCTCATCTTGGCTACTCATATCGCCTTGTTCTTGGCTACATCCCTCAGACCTCTCAAACCAATGACCTATATTTCTTTCGGGTACTCGCTTATGCTTTCTGCGACGTTCTCCAGATGCATGTTTTCTTCTTTCTTGAGTTCTTCCTTTTCTTTTTTTTTGTAATTTGGAGGTAATGCATACAACTCTTGTTCGTCAGTTGGAACAGTCCACTCAGACTTATGCGGCACTAGATAAATCCTCCTGACATATCCCAAAATCCACAACTCTACTAAGTAATATTTGGTGCACAAATCATATAAATCACTTACCTCCGCTGTTCTACCTTCTTGTTGCAATAAATTCATGGCAGCGGCTATTGCATGGACACAAGGGTACTTGTCTAAGTCAAAATAGCGGCAACTGCAACTCTTATGTCTCAAGTCTACCACACAAGTCTTCCCATCGCGACCAATAACAATGTACTCTAGCTGGAAGGTGTTTAGCTCAGTCACTGGTAGCTTGCATGCAACCTCACATCTTTTATGTATTAAGTTCTCCACAAAAGGAACTAGTTTCTGTGTATATGTTCCAGCAACAGCTTCTTTCCTATGTTTGTTGAACCATTCTGCAAATTTTTTAACAATTGCATCAATCATAGGTAGCAACGCATACTTCCTTGCATCCTTAAAAACAGCATTCATAGACTCCAAGACATTGCTGGTGTCAATGTTGTACTTTAATCCAGGAAAATAACACTTTGCCCATTTTTTCACTTCGGCAAACTCATCAAGGTATGCGGCTGCCTTAGGGTAACTCATCCTAAAATCTTGATATTGTACTTCGAACTCGGCTACTGTATAAATAACAGCAATTTCTCTGAACTTTGCAGCAACTTCATCTCTCTGCCAGGTTGCAGCTTTTTTTTTCCACATGCAGCGACAAATGGTAGATACAATGGCCATGTTCACAGCTCGGGTACACCACACTCACTGCCTTGAGCAGGTTTACATTTCTATCTGAAATAAATACCAACTCTTTACTATCCGGTATGATGGTTTTCAAGGTGTTGAAAAACCACGTCCAACTATCCTCTTTTTCACCATCAATTACAGCAAAGGCTATCGGATAATGGTGATGAGCCGGATCTTGAGCTGTGGCAAAAACTAGAGCACCACCATATTTGGTCTTTAGGAAAGTAGAATCCACAATAATCACTTTTCTCATGGCTTGAAACCCTTCAATGCAAGCTCCCAAAGCAACAAATAGGTAATTGAACCTTTTTTGATCATCTAATACCACACTAGTTTTTGTACCATGATTCACCTTCCTTAACATGTACAAATATGAATATACCATAACTCTCTTCTAGACAACCACGAACATCACTAACAGCTAGTCTTTTCTCTCTAAATGCAGTAGAGTATGATACATGAACACCAACTTTTCCTTGGACAAGACAAATGATTTCCTTAGGAGCTGGAGTAACAAATTTACCTGGATAATCTTCATGCAAAACGGATGAAACTAATCGTGGTGTGCCTTTCCTTTTCAAGCCTGTACTAGAAGTAGTCCGAGAGCATGAATGCATCTTTCTGTAGACTCTAACTTAAAACCGAGTTGAATTCTTAATCTTTGTAACTCGTAAATACCATTTACACCCTTCCAATGATTGAAGACATCTTACCACATACCGTTTCTTGTCCGAGTTAACAATCGCTACTCCAAAACATCCAAGATATGAAGCTTTATCAACTAAATCTTGCACTGCTTGCTTGCTTTCAAATTCTTGACCTATTCCAGACCAATACCATCTTCCCACGGCTCTAAAAACTTTACACTACCAACTTCACAAATACCATTATCAATGTCATTTTCAAAATCATTGTCCTTGTTGTTATCAACACTCCTCTCCACATCTCGGATAACAACATTTTCCTGCACCACCAAAGTCCCTTGCGGTTCTTAAGGCTCTGCAAGTTACAAAGGGTCTTGCGGTTGCAAAGGTTCTTTCAGCATCAATGGCTCTTCCGACTCCAACTGCTCTTGCAACTACAAAGGTTCTTGTTGCTTCAAAGGCTCTTGCGACTCCAAAGGTTCTTTTGACTCTAAAGGCCCTCGCGGTTCTGCCTGTTCCTTGCCTCTACCATTTGAAATCAGTTCACCATAATTCGCACCAACTGAACTTCTTTTCTCTAATCTTGAAATTTTCTTCTGTAGTGTAACTATTTCCAGATCTTTGATGACTTCTACATGCAACACACTTCTACGTTGTTGTTGATCCATCGAGGTTAGATAAACATATAAATCTTCATCATCACAAATATATGTTGGTATTTTAGTAACCACGACCAATGGAATGTAACTTAATTTCAGCGCCTTCATAGGTTCATCTATCTCAATCTTTCGGCCAATCTTATCCACTAACATCGAATAGGTTATATCCTCTGCTGATGATATCCTAAACGGTATACCATACAAGCCACCTTCTCTTGGAATCCATTGATATTTTTCTCCGGTCTTTGTGTAATGTCCATCATGAAAATGTATGTTGATGGAAAGGTTGCTCATTGTTTCTTCCTGAAAAATTAGAACACAAAATGCAATAACAGTTGTACATTTAAGATTCCCAGTTGTACCAATTATACCAATTCTTACAGTTATACCATTTGTGACCCCAATACCTAAAATCCACTATGAATCATTATTCAACCTCAGTCCATTTAAATTAATTAATCAACCTACAAATACGACTATCAAATCTAACTGAAATCCCAGTTTCCAATACAACACACTAAAACCGACTAAAACATAGATGGATGGGGTTGTAAGAGAAGCAGATGTAAGCAAACTAGTATAGAAGGAGAACTCACATGTATGAAACTAATGTCGAATCGATGTTTGAGAAGAACAAAGACGTCGTTCTTGGGTTTAAAGCTTCGCTTTCAATGGGGTGAATGGTCGAGATGCCCGATGAAGACGATGGATGAGGGGGGGGGGGGTGGACTCACTACAAGAAAACAGGTCATTTGCCACTCCTACTATAGTCGCTCTTTAGTCGCAAATAAGGGTTTTGCGACTACTTCGCGACTCTTTTCGATGGTCGCAAAAAAACGGTCGCAAAATATGTTGGTCGCAACATGGTCGCTTATTTGCGACGGATTACAGACTCTTTTTTATAGTCGTATATTTGCGACGATACTGTGAATATAATTGGTAGTTGTACATTTCCGACTAAACTGCAACGAAGTCTACTTAGGGACAGTTTTTACACTACATATAACAGTCATATGTTTACGACCGTATTGCGATTAACGGTAGAGTCTGGGTTTAGCGACGGATTAAGGACGACCTATTAGTCCCAAAAGGGTTGCAAAGTCTGTTTTAGTTTAGTAGCAGTTGAGTCGCAAATTAGTCGTTTATTATTGCGACTATGTTAAGACTGTTTTTGTAGTCGCTAAGGAGTTCGTTTTTAGTAACTATTCTGCCACTATTTTGTGAATTGGTTTAGTCACAAAATAGTCACATTTTGTGAATTGGGTTAGTCACAAAATAGTCACATTATTTGAATTCGTTTAGTCACAAAATAGTTACATTATTTGAATTGGTATAGTCACAAAATAGTCACATTTATTAATTGGTTTAGTCACAAATCAGAAACGTTTTAGCAATCCTAATTGTGATTAATTTGGGAATTTCAAATGCTAATAATCAAAAGGAATGATGATTGAAACTACCACACAAGCAAACTTATCATCCATAACAAAAAGATCATCCTAAACATCCAAGAAACAATATTCAAAAGCAAGTTCATACATAAAGAAAAGGGGAATTAGAAGTTTAGTTGGAAGAAGTATTAGAGGTAGGGGTTTGTGCAGCTGGACTGGAGGGTGGTGTGGTGCCTCCATCGATGGGTTGTGCAGTGGTTGTAGGCGCGATAGCTGGTTGGGTGGCTGCAGGAGGAGGAACCGTAAAAGCTGAGTATTCAGGAATTTTTTCAGAGATGAAGAGGACAAGCTTGTTGATCACAGCTTGAGACTCTCGGTGTTCCTGATCACGTCGTGCATTCTCAGACTCATGTTCAGATATCTTGCGCCGAAGTTGATCTTGAAGCTCCGCAAGAGTTGCTGCAGAAGAGCTCGCATAACTCTCTTTCCTTTTTCCTTTCCTTAGTGTCTCAACAAGTGATCCAAGACCAAATGGGTTACCTCTGTTATCTGTTTGAGTACACTAAACCAAAAGATAAACATTCGCTAATCAGCACAAACCAGATAACCAAATGCAGAATCAACATCAAATATTCTAGGTTCCTAAGCATAGCTCATTAAACAAATTTAAGAAAACCAGGAGACTGTTAATCTAAGAATAAACATCAATCATCATTCACATTAAGAAACCAAAATTGACAAAGAAAAATCACACACAAAAGACAAACGAATTACCTCAAGGAAGATCTCATTTCTTTCTTCAAGGGAAAGAGTTCGATGTGTTGAACTCTCTGAACCATCTGGACCATCATTGTCCGTGTCAGTTTGTCTGTCTTCTATGGTCTTCTCATAGGTCTCAGCAACTTGTTTGGCTTTTTGATCCACAAATGATCCATCTGGCCGAGTGTGTGTTTTAAGAAACACTTCGACCAGTGATACAGGACGCCCCAGCTCTTCCTCCTACAATGATAGTGAAACACATTAAATTATGAAAATTTTAGAAAAACATTAGGAGCTTAAGTGGCCGTGAGAGCATTAAATTATGAAAACATTAGAAAAACTTTGAGGTGAAGTGGATGGAAAGAGAAGTGTTACCATTTCTTGATGAATTTGTACATATGATTTCTGACCAGCTAAGTGTTTGTGCACTCCAAGGCCTCCACGGTCCGAGTTTCTGCAATGAGAAGCATTCTCACTCCTCTCCATGGCATCAGGGGTGTTCCAATATTCGCACATAATAGGCCATACTTTATCACCAATCCATGGTGGTTGTACACCACTCCTCCTAACTTGACTGACAATGCCTTTCATCCTGCTCTTTGCTATCTTCAAGAAACCTTCTTTAACAAGCTCAGTAATCCCGATATCCCAATTATACTTCCGCTACAATAACACAAAACATTTAAGTTAGCAAATTGACCAATTCATTTATATAGAGTTAAGTGTTTAAAGCATTGTCAAAACTATAATTTGACTTACCGCAAATGTCCTGAAGTATCGCTCTTGAATGTGTTGTGGAGTAACCTTCCAACTGTAGTAAGGCCCATCAAACTTTCTCCTTAAGATTCCAGCAATGACTCGAGAAAGCTTACCTTTGTGCCGGTTAAACCTGTTACATTAACTGAGTAAGTCTACTTGAAAATATGAACCAATAACCTATTGAAACTATTGAATATCTAATAACAACCGTTTACTGAACATCAAACAACAACAAACAACAAACAACAAACAACAAACAATCGATTAGTGAACCTATTACCGCAAGAGGAGAGAGTGTTACCGAGTATACTTAAAGATCAAACTATTGAACACATTCATGCTTTAAAGATTCTATGTGACATACCGAGTATACTTAAAGAAAAATTACAAGAGGAGAGAGTGTTTATACCATAGAGTTTCGACTCCAGGGATAGGATGCTGAGACAGGAGTGGTAGATGTTCTCGGCCTGGAAGAGCTAGCAAACCATCTAACAGATCTTGGTAGTGATCGACATTTTGATTAGGGTTTTGTTCTTCCTCGTTTGCTTCGTCGCCGTTATCTCCCTCTGGAACAAGCTCCGGTTGCGGTTGAGGGTGAGGAACAGGAAGAGGCGCTTGTTGAGGAATCGGAGGCGGTTGAGGGTGAGGAACAGGAAGAAGCGCTTGTTGAGGAAACGGAGGCGGTGTAAGTATCCTCCGCTGTGGATGACTACTCGACGGTTGATTTGTCCTCGACGGTGGATGACTACTCGACGGTTGGTTTGTCCTCGATGGTGGATGACTACTCGACGGTTGGTTTGTCCTCGACGGTTGATTTGTCCTCGACGGTGGATCTGTAGTCGGCAATGGACTACTTATTGGCGCTGGATTTGTCGGGGGAAACTGTGAAGGACGGCTTTGATGTGAATGGGTTGCAGACTGTGTCGCAGAGTCTGTGCGTTCAGAAGGGTTCAACGAATGAGAAGAGGATCTGCTAGAATTGAAGATTCGGACACCGTTGGCGGTTCTGCCACCGCGACCTCTGGAAGCAACCTTGGTCTTAGGAGGCATCGGATCGACGATTGAGAGAGAGAGAGAGAAGAAGAAAAGGATTTAAAGAGAAAGCGATAGAGGATTGAGAGATTGAGAGAGAAGGAGAGATCGATGTGTTTGAGAGAGAAGGAGAGTGAAGAGGTTTGAGAGAAAAAACCCTAGATCGATTGAAAAAAGAAAATAAGAAGTGTTAAAACGTTTAAGTGTTTGCCTAGTTATTAACGAACCGACGTCGCAATGTAGTCGCAAAACAGTCGCAGTATAAAATTTTGGGGAAAAAAAACGCGTAAATAATTAGACAAATTTCACAAAATTATTGGTGGGAACATAAACCGCCAAAACAGGGTGGCAAAACAGTCACAAAAACAGTAGCAACGGTAGCAAAGCAGTCTCAAGACAGTTGCAAAGTGGTGGCAAAGTGTTACTCTTTTGTGACTGTATTTTACTAGTCAATTTAAAAGTTTGATTTTCACACATTAGGAGCTTATTTGCATCCATACATCACTCATACTAGTAGTAAAGAGTATATAAAATAGGAAGAGTATGTAAAACATTGCTTTTAAAACATAAGAATTACATTTTCCTAAAGTCCTACACATTCTTCCATGGTGACATGTTTTTACAAAGATGGCTTTGGAACATATGCATGTATTCATTGTTAACATTGAAATTTATGACCTTAAAAAAGTTTTAGTTACTAAATTCAGTCAAATACAAGTATAAATGTATATCTACGGATGTACATACATCTCAAAAATGAAATTTAAGATACAAAAATAACAAGAGTGGGAAAAGAGTCGCAGAAACGTTGCTAATTCAGGTGTTAGTCGCTTATTAATCGCAATTCGGTTGCAAAGCAGTCTCAAGACAGTTGCAAAGTGGTGGCAAAGTGTTACTCTTTTGTGACTGTATTTTACTAGTCAATTTAAAAGTTTGATTTTCACACATTAGGAGCTTATTTGCATCCATACATCACTCATACTAGTAGTAAAGAGTATATAAAATAGGAAGAGTATGTAAAACATTGCTTTTAAAACATAAGAATTACATTTTCCTAAAGTCCTACACATTCTTCCGTGGTGACATGTTTTTACAAAGATCGCTTTGGAACATATGCATGTATTCATTCTTAACATTGAAATTTATGACCTTAAAAAAGTTTTAGTTACTAAATTCAGTCAAATACAAGTATAAATGTATATCTAAGGATGTACATACATCTCAAAAATGAAATTTAAGATACAAAAATAACAAGAGTGGGAAAAGAGTCGCAGAAACGTTGCTAATTCAGGTGTTAGTCGCTTATTAATCGCAATTCGGTTGCAAAGCAGTCTCAAGACAGTTGCAAAGTGGTGGCAAAGTGTTACTCTTTTGTGACTGTATTTTACTAGTCAATTTAAAAGTTTGATTTTCACACATTAGGAGCTTATTTGCATCCATACATCACTCATACTAGTAGTACAGAGTATATAAAATAGGAAGAGTATGTAAAACATTGCTTTTAAAACATAAGAATTACATTTTCCTAAAGTCCTACACATTCTTCCATGGTGACATGTTTATACAAAGATCGCTTTGGAACATATGCATGTATTCATTGTTAACATTGAAATTTATGACCTTAAAAAAGTTTTAGTTACTAAATTCAGTCAAATACAAGTATAAATGTATATCTAAGGATGTACATACATCTCAAAAATGAAATTTAAGATACAAAAATAACAAGAGTGGGAAAAGAGTCGCAGAAACGTTGCTAATTCAGGTGTTAGTCGCTTATTAATCGCAATTCGGTTGCAAAGCAGTCTCAAGACAGTTGCAAAGTGGTGGCAAAGTGTTACTCTTTTGTGACTGTATTTTACTAGTCAATTTAAAAGTTTGATTTTCACAACTCGGTTGCAAAGCGAAACGTTGCTATATTGCTTAGTTACTAAACGATCGCTAATGTGCGACTCTTTTGTGACTATATTTTACTTTAAGATACTAATTTTACTTGCAAATTTCCAGATTAATCAAACTATTAAGTTTTACTATAATTGAAATAAGTTTATTTGATTTTAACATAGAGACAATATTTTACAAATCAGATGCACATTTAGTCTTCATATGCAAGTTCTTCATCTTCATCTTCATCTTCGGATGTTGACAAGTTACATTGAAATTCGTCTTCTCCTTCACCATCTTCTATCTCAAAATCGATTGGTCCATCTTGATGACTCACGTCGACTAAACAATGATGATTTCTTCAACCAAAGTCGGAGTTGCCTCAATAACAGTTTGTTCCAATATAACCAACTCATCATCGTTAAACTTCCCTTGAACAAAATTCCTCGGATTAACTTTGCACACTGTAAGCCACGATTTGCAAGGTCGTTTAGTGTATGGATATGACAGATAACACACTTGATCAGCTTGAGAACCTATATAAAGAAACGGAACATATTAAATTAATATTTATTTAATAATATATATACGGTTCGTAATTAATTAGCTTGAGAACCTATATAGTAAATTAATTAAAATATTTAGTGAAAAGAAACTTAACCTAAAATAAAAGGTTCGTAATTTCGGTATTTTCTTGACGGAAGCACGTCTACGATGCCTCCATTTGTCATGCGGATACCTTTGCCAACCGTTGGGTCAAACCAGTCACAGTAGAAAAGTGTTATCTTTAGGTTAATAATGCCAGGATACTCGAGCTCGATTATGTTTTCAACGGTCCCAAAAAAATCATCCTCCATAGATGCTACAGAATAATTTTGCCCTCGGACACATACCCCATAATTCATTGTCTTTTTCGTCTGCCCGTGTTGACGCGTGTGAAACATGTAACCTCTGGTAAAATACATGGGCCACGACTTGACTTTGTTTTCTGGACCATCAACCAATTCATGAACCCATGGAGGAAAACTTTGGAATGTTTCATTGTAGACACCTACATAAGAAATAAATATAATTTGTCGGAAGTGACACATCATATGCCTCCACTCCATTGTCGGAAGGACACATCATATGCCTCCACTCCATTATACCATAACTCTGTTAACTCATCGACCAATGGTTGGAGAAAAACGTCAAGACTAGCTCGTGGATGATTCGGTCCTGAATTCAAAATCGTCAGAAACAAATACTCTGTGTTCATGTACATCCCAGGAGGCAAGTTGTATGGAGTCAATATCACTGGCCATAATGAATGGTGTTTCGACATCCCAAAAGGATTGAAACCATCTGTACATAATCCAAGATAAACATTGCGCGGTTCTGCTGCAAATGAGGGATGCAATTGCTGAAAATTCTTCCACTCAGCCGCATCTGAAGGATGACACATTAATCCCTCCTTAGAGCTGTGCTCAGCGTGCCATCTCATAAAAGCTGCAGTCTTCTCAGATTGGTACATTCTCTTCAGCCTTTTCGCAATCGGTAAATACCACATCTTACTGAACGGTATTCTTGTTCTTCCTTCACTAGCCTTATACCTTGGTTTGCCGCAGAACTTGCAATGCTCCAACTTCTCATCATCTTTCCAAAAGAGCATACAGTTATCTATACATACATCATATGTACGACACGGTAATCCTAGCTTTCGCATCAAAGTCTCCGTCTCATAGTATGAACCGGTTGCCTGATTACCCTTTGGTAAATACTCCGTAAACAGTCCTGTCCATGAATCCATATAATTTTCAGACAAATTGTAGTCGACCTTATTGTTCATGAACCGAGCTGCCAACGATAACTGCGACTGCCCTTCCCGACATCCATCATACAGTGGCGTGTTTGCAGCAGCTAGCATATCATAAAACCGTTTTGCTTCTTGGGTGGGTTGTTCATGAACATGATCATTTCCACTTTCATGTTCATGATACTCGTTATATGGTACAGAACCATGAAATGCATCATTCACCATCCCAGCATATATATTCTCCCCATCCAATCCTATTGGTTCACTAGCACTAGCATAATCTGTATTATTAGCATAATGACTACTAGTTCCCTCCCCAACAACATCATAATCTTCACCATGTTCATACCATACATAATAGTTAGGCATAAACCCCCTACTTAGCAAATGATTCGAAACAGAGGCAGCTTTCAAAGACTTCGAATTGTGACATACTACACAAGGGCAGTAAAACCTACCTCTGCTATTTTGTGCATGGCTACAGGCAAAATCGATGAACTCTTCCACACCCGCCGAATAATCCGATAAGATATGATTAGTGAACGGATCGATCCGATTGTACATCCATGCTCTTGAAGGATTGTTCCACATTATTATTATTTTTTTTTCTCTTTCTCACGTTTTTTTTTTGTTTCTTTCTCCCGTTTTTTTGTTTCTTAAATGAAAGAAGAAGTGGTGGCATATATATAAGAGAAATTTTGCCACTGTTTTGCGACTATTATAGAAAGAGTCACAAAATTTCAGTTCACCTAACACACTTTAAGCACGTTTTTTGCCGACATGGTGCGTCTCTTTTGCGATTGTTTTCAATGTAGTCGCAAAAGTTGAGTACAATATCTTCCACATTCTCAACGTTTTTTGCCGACATGCAGCGACGACTTTGCTACTAAATGATACTCCAAAAAGTCGTTGCAAATAAGTCTCTATTTTGCGACTTATTTGCGACGGCTCTCACGTACCAAAATTGCAGTTGCAAAGTAGTCACAAAATGCATCTTGTTTTGCGACGAAATAATATCAGTTACAAAAGAGTATATATTCGGTCGCAAAGGTGAGACGTTTTTGTGACTTTATTGTTTCGTCGTAAATTTGTGACGGTTTTACTTCCGTATTTTGTATGGTCGTTAATCGGTATTAAAATAGTTGCAAAACCGTCGCAAATATTTGCGACTAAACAATCAGTCACAAACGGTCGTCGCAAATGGCATGTTTTCTTGTAGTGACTGTGATTGGTCCAATATCTCGCTTGTGATTGGTCCAATATCAGGAATATCTCGCTTCTGATTGGCCAAATTTATTTCTATTTTATTAATCAATTCAATTATAAATCGGTTTTTTTCTTTTGGTTTAATATCGGTTTTGGTAAAGGTAAAGTTGGATTACTATTATGTCATTAAAAGCATGAGAGTAGAGGAGAATAATGGAGAGTACTGAAAATTTTTGTTGGAGAGTAGAGTGCTTTCTAGATTTTAACCCAGTATAATCATCCAAAAAAATTTTAAATCTAGTCTAAGATAATAACTTAGCCTACGATTTCTTTGCGTATGAGCAAAACATGTATAGAAACCATCATATTTAAACGATTTGGCTAATGATACAAGTTTATTCAGCTTTTATATAATTAACCTATATTTCGTACATGATCAGGTAATCAAATTCTCTAAAAATATGGACAATATCAGATAGGGTTAAACTGTCACCATCTGTGTAGCTTTGAAAATTAGTAAGTCTAAATTATAAGAAATGATGACTTGTAATTCGAAAACTCAAGAAAAAGTTAAGGTTTGAGGCATTTCTATAAGTTGAGATATAATTCTTCCTAATGTATGGGGTTAGGTATTTTTTCTGTCGCTTTACCAAAAATTTTGACGTTTCCAAGACGTTTTAGCTTGTTATGTCATTGTTGCATAATTTATGATCAACCAAAGTACCAAACCTTAGAAGACCGAAGCAGTTTTAGATAGTCCTCTTTCTTATTAAATAAAAAATATTTTCGTTGAATTGACATAGATTAAATATTACACTGTTTCAAAATACAAAATGGTTTTAACTTAAAAACACGTAAATTAAAAGTATGCAATTCTAAACAACTTAAGTCTATAATTTATAATCTATAAAATATGTATTTAAATAACACTAGAGTTATTAGAAACTTAAATTCTTTTAAATTTAGTTACATTTCTATGTTCAATACCCCCTAGTCAATCATAAAAAAATACTGCACAATAAAAATATGTATTAAATAGAACTAATTTAATTTAAAACTTGCATTGGAATTTTTTAGAAAAATATAATATAAAAGAAAACGAAAAACCCCAAAATATCTCATATTATAAAACGGATGGAATATAACTCAATATACCTGTCTATTATACAAATTACACCTCACTAAACCTGAATAACTAAGTTACTCTTCAGACTATTTAACCGTAAGATCTTAGAAGATATCCAAATTGTATCGTCGGAGAATCAATCCAAATATATTTTAAAAATATAAGATTTTATAAGTTATTTGTAAGATTTTATAAAGTATTTATCAGGTTTTACATACATATAAAAGTAGTTTCTTTTATAAGAAAATATAAGGTATTTAAAAAGTTTTATAAAATAATTTGGGTAGCTCTCAGATTTTTAAGGATATTTTTCTAAAATTTTTACCGAAGGAAATTTTTTGAAAATGGACATTCTTAACAAATTTCCTATCATATATATATATATATATATATATATGTGTGTGTGTGTGTGTGATATTAAATATGTCTAAGGGCTGCGGTCTGACATTTTTTGAAACGGAATTAATCCGAGTTATAAATATTTTGCCAGACAAGTCGTTTTACATAACAACACCCATAAAAAAGCCTTTTTCAAAAAAAAAAAAAAAAAAAAAAAAAAAAAAAACACCCAGAAAAGGAATTAGTTATTAGTTAAGTAACACTAAAACTATTAATAAGAAATATTATAAAAGATATGAAATATTAACATGATTCTAATATTTCATCAATTGCAGTTTTTTAAACTCATCAATTGCTAGATTAAGCCATCTAACCAAACACACGTAAGACAGACGGAGCTAAATCACACCCATGGGGTTAAAGAGGATGGCTAGATAAAGTCATTTAATATGATATTTGGATTTAACATTCTTAAAGAAATTGTGGTAAATATTATGATTAGTTTTAAATATATACACGCAAATCACTTAGCATTTTCAGCAGACTGAGACTATTATGTTTAAATTTTATGGATATATGTTTTCTAGATGATAATTTTTTTTTTACCTCGTACTACCTTAGTATCTATGAGATTGCTAAAGCTGCTTTAAATTCTACCTTTATTGAACCAGCTACTGAAACCTATTTCAATTTAAATGAAAACCATCTCTTTTGACCAAAAAAAAAATGAAAAAAATTAGGTATATATTGTAATGCTCTGAACTAGAATACATTGAAATACTAACAACGCCAACCTTACAATTCAAGACAGATACAATTATAGTTCTACAACATAAAACACTACAGCCAACCTAAAACTAAAAAACATGCATGGATTTTAGACACCATCTATACTAATTTTTTTTTTTGGAACGGTCCACAATCTAAATGCTTAATTTCAAACTTGTTGTGGGAAACACTAACACGATCCTAACTCTCGTGCACGGTGAAAAAGGTCGATTCAATTCAGGGATTTTTCTAGTTCTCTTTAATAATTCTAAATGATCCTTTACGTGCACTTCTATTTTGGTGTACCAAAATCTAACCATTTTTACTTGTTTTGTTATTTTAACGTCGTATCCTTAATCGTTTACCTTATCTTTCATTGCCATGCATTCTTGGATTCTTGTGGCCCATGTCCAGTTTCAAATCATTATTAAAGAAACAGTAGAAAAGCTTAACTACTTCATAAAACTATATAATAGTCATTAGAATATGTGTTAAACACTTTTTAAAAATAAATTAAGTATAGATTATAAAGGAAATTAACTAAATATAGAAATTGACTAAATTTCGATGAATCGTAATTTCAATTAGCTTATAAAGAAATTCAGACTTTTATTTTTCTCAATGTTGTAAAAACGCTTTCATATTTAAGTTCCAGACATTCACATTAAGTTGGTTTTTTTAACAGTCCTTTTCTTTGTTAATATAAGTTAGGCACGCAATTTGTATATATGTGATTTTCATTTTCAATTTTTAAAATTAAAATCTATATATAATAGCAACCCCACTTTTGTGTCATTTTTAATCAAATGGATGAGAATTGTTCTATTATTCCATCTAACAGTTGATACTTATTAATGATCCAAAAGTTGCAAGTCTTTTTCGTTCAAATAATCGTGTCTTTTCATCGTATCTCCATCTTTTAATTGTTGCATCTATTCGTCGTACCTCTATCTTTTAAAAATCGCATCTAATTATTTTTGCAGCTCTTGGTTTCACACCTATATGTTTTACACCTTTTTATTTTACACCTTTTTGTTTATTATATATAAATCTCTATGGAATACAAAAACAAGTTTCGAATTTATCGTTTTCAGAGTATTTTTAAAAGTTAAAAATAAAATCAAAGAATTGTTTTATTGGAGTGTTTTTAAATTAACCTGCATCAATCTCTATATCAAGGTATGTTTATAAACTTGTTAGTGTCCATTCTAAAAAATTGTTTTTGTTCCCTTTTCCGTTTCGTTCTCATATATAGATTATAGATTAACGGAAATTTGGTTTTTCTTAAGTACTCTGTTTGTCTATATGTTGTTGGTTAGATAATTTACTCAAGATAGCACTTACATTTATTTTTTTCAAGTTAAAGTAGACTAACAAAAGAATGTGAGATCAATATCTATCACACAAAGGGGCGTAATTTATTTTTTAATATGGGTCTGTTCGAGTTCATAGCGACCAAAATTGCTTTATAATAAGTTCTTGGAAAGAAATATCAAGGGAGGGTACAACGCCGATGTTAATATCGGAGACGCCGCGACTCACCAAAACAGTCACGGATAAAACCAGAGACATCCGATTGCCGGTGGTGAATAACATTGAATTTTGTTGGTCGCTCGCCTCAATCCTGCAACAAGATAACGAACAGGCCCTAACTGTTGCCGGTGTTAGTCAGAATTATGACATGATGGCCACCTATCTTGGCGTTGCTCTTCCACTTGTTTAGATTTGTCTTGTTTCTCTTCGTACTGCTGTTGCTGGCAATCTTCAAAGAGTACAGGGTCCATCTCCATGAACATTCTCTTTATATTTGCGCTTAGACCGTGAACTGCTGGGTTCCAGTGAGATTCTGTGTTTTTTTCAGCGAACCGAATATGATAGGAAGGATCACGCTTCTGTTCTGAGCAATTAAACCCACTACGTGGTCGTTGTTCCATAAGAACAGAGCTCGTTCTGCTACCTACATCGCATGACAATATATACATATGAGCATAATTGATTAAAAGTTCCTAGGATTGAGAAGTTTTTTTCCATATACAATTCTAGGAAGCTTTGTCTGAAATAATTTTTTCTCTTTATCATGGGCTGGGAATTAATTTGCTAATATATTGCAATTCTGGTTCAGGTTGATTACACTGTACGTTCACTCGCCACCGCCACTGTTGCCATTCTTACAACTGGTTAGTTAGTATTCTCATCGCGGGGCTTACAAAGGCTGATTTTCTTAATCAATAGCTTCAAAAGCATCGATCTTCACTCTGGACTCCTTTGAGCTTGCATCGCAACACGTTGGTTAGTATTTTTCTGAATTTAAAACTGACATATCAACATTATTTTCTTATTGTCACTGAATCAATTTTTATATATACAACAAAAAATTTATTTAATTAATTTGGTTGATTTATTTTAGTCATTATTTATGACTTTTATACTATTCTGTTAAAGAATTACCATAAAGTTTCCACTCGAAATATGAAATTAATAATATTAGTCATTTCAAGCTTTTAATTTCCCGTGCGGCAACGCACGTGCCGACATCCTAGTTAAAATAAGAAGTGATTTAAATATAATTATCTTTTAAAGTAAATGTAGGTAGGTCTCCAAATAGTAGATACGATGGGTTCAACAAAACCGGTCAACATTTATGAGTCTATATAATTTGTACCTCAACTCCAAAGGTCTTATGGACCAACACAATCTATTGTTCTTTCTTTCTTATTAATCGAATAGATAGATATCAGTGTCTTGAGCCTTCATCAATGGAATCCAATTGCGTTCAGTTTCTCGAGAACAAGACTATTCTCGTCACCGGTGTTCCTGGTTTCCTCGCCAAAGGTACCAACTTGGATCCCTTACCAGATAATATGTTCAGCATCACAATCAAGATTTTGTGATTCAGTCCAATTTTTGTGTTTAATTGTTTTAGTGACTATTGTTGGTTCATTACGGCCTTTGTATTGTATTTGCATGGCAAATATATAAAATTCATTAGTGAACGTAAACCAATATTTCTTCTTTTTTGTTTACTGCGAACGTAAACCAATATTTCACATATTATTACTGAATTTTTTATATCTAAATTGGTATACTTATATATTTTTCTGAAAGAACTTTACTTTCGATATTAGATTATTAATTTGTCGTCCATACAGCAAACGTATAGTTTTGGCTCTTTCTATTTTCATTTGGAATCTATCTAATTATAATTTTAACTAATTGTCACTTGTGATGGTGAACAACTCCGCCGAAACTAATCATAATTAATGACTTTTAAAGTTTAACTAATAAATTTTATAATTATTATAGTGTTTGTGGAGAAAATACTGAGGATTCAACCAAACGTGAAGAAGCTTTTCCTTCTTTTGAGAGCAGCAGACAATGAATCAGCCATGCAACGGTTTCGCAGTGAGGTAAAAATAAAACATTTTGTCATACATATAAACTAATATCTCTATGAAGATTAAATAAGCTTTACAACCAAATTATTTTTATGTAAATTCTATATATTATATTTTTTGAAATATGATCTGACTTACATGATATATAATACAACAGGTTTTGGAGAAAGATCTCTTTAGAGTGTTGAGGAACAAATTAGGTGATGAAAATCTAAAAGCTTTAGTATCAGACAAAGTCATCCCTATTCCGGGTGATATTTCAGTTGATAATCTGGGAGTGAAGGACTCTGATCTCTTAAAACGTATGTGGAATGAGATCGACATCGTTGTCAATGTCGCCGCCACGACGAACTTCGATGAAAGGTGTAGAATAAGTTGTGGTCGTTAAATCATTCAATTATTATTCTTGAAGAAGACGATACTGAAATCTAACTTTTGTTTTTACGAAAAAATTATAAATTGATTTGTTTTTATAGTTTTGTATGATTGAAACCTAACTTTAATCTTCTTATATGTATATATATATATATACATATAAAAAACAGATACGATGTTGGGATTAGAATCAATACATTTGGACCGCTCAATGTCCTAAACTTTGCCAAGAAGTGTGTTAAAGGACAGTTGCTTCTCCATGTCTCAACGGGTGAGCTCGATAATCTTATTTTTTTTGGTATAAAAATCATATTCTGATGTTGTTTTTTTTATGTGTAGAGTAGTGACCGTATTTAACGGATCATATAGATATAGTGATAGACCCCTCAAATTTTTTATCTTTGTAGCGTATGTGTGCGGAGAGAAGTCTGGACTCTTACAAGAGAAAACATTTCACATGGGAGAGACGTTGAATGGACATGGAAATTTAGTTATCGAAACTGAAATGGAACTAATGAAACAAAAACTGAAAGAACTACAAAAACTAGATTGTCCTGTAGAAGAAATTGCACAAACAATGAAAGATCTTGGAATGTCAAGGTCAGTGTAATAATCATCAACCAGCTTTTATTTTTTTTTGAAAGTGTCCATTGATCTAGAATCGAACTGGTCTTAATTACTAGGGCCAAGTTTCATGGATGGCCAAACACATATGTGTTTACTAAATCAATGGGAGAGATGATTCTTAATAACCATAAAGAAGATCTTCCTGTCGTTGTCATCCGTCCCACGATGATCACTAGCACTTTTTCAGAACCATTTCCCGGTTGGATCGAAGGGTTAAGGTAAATATATACCATTTATAGATTGATCATGTTTAGATTGCATGAATGGGAGAATTCATGATACTCTTATGTCGTATGTGCAGAACCATAGATAGTGTGATTGTAGCATATGGCAAAGGAAGGCTTAAATGTTTTCTTGCAGATCCAAACTCAGTCCTTGATCTTGTAAGTTCAACTTAATTTAGGTTGTGATTGTCTACTTGTCCTCCTAAAACGTCAATTGTGCATTGCGTTTATATATAGAAAGTTAAAATAAATTAAACATTTTTAAACGATAAAACGATTATCTTAATATAAAAATATATGTTAGGGAGTGTCTGGTTAGACGCTAAATACAAAATTGAAATTTGGTGTTTGTGTTTACAAATTAACAAAATAAAATTACATCAAAATTCTTCAAAGGTGTAATTTGGAAAAAGAAGAATACCATAATTTAAATTTCTAGCAATCTCACACGCCAACCACACTTTCAAAGCTTGGTTCCATTGGTTGACTAAATGTACCTAAGATCCAGAGTTCAGTGCACCACAGAGTGTGTAATAGACATAAATTAGCATAGGCCTTAAGACCATATATAACATTCTTTTCGAATGGCACATGATATCAATTAGTCAGTTAATACTATCTATGGGAATACACGATATTTTTGTCTGTGTTATTATAAGCTATATTAGTCATTGTGGTGCACTGAGAGTAACATTCACAGGTACCTGTGGACATGGTCGCAAATGCAATGGTGAATGCTGCGGCAATACACGCGGGAAAATTAGGCTCGCAGACCGTGTATCATGTTGGCTCGTCGTCTAAGAACCCTATCACATTCGAACAGGTTCACGATCTCGCAGCTCGTTACTTCACCAAAAACCCTCTTTTTGGACTCAATGGTTCACCCATCATAGTCTCCAAAGGTACTATCTTGTCAACCATGGCTCAGTTCAACTTCTACGTGACCCTTCGTTACAAGCTACCTTTGCAGGTACACATCTTTTTGTTTTCTTTCTTTAATATTATTACTAACACCAAATGGCGAATGTTGAAAGAAGAGTCTTACTTTGTTAATAAAATTGAAGAAAAAAGTAAATCAAAAAAGATATATTAAAAACAAAACGAATTTTATTCAAGTCTTAAATTTCTGACAAATTTTTACGCATACTATATTCTCTTCTACTATCAGATGTTGCGATTGATAAATATAATTTATCCATGGTGGAATGGAAACAAATATAAAGACATTGACCGCAAAATTAAGTTGGCGATGCGGTTGGTCGAGCTCTACAAACCTTATGTCTTGTTTAAGGGCATGTACGTATCAATTTCAATTTTTTCATAACTAATTTTCAATATCTATTACAGTCTTCATTCTTCCAAATATTTTTTCTTATTTTGCCGCTACTTTTTTTTGTGTGCAGATTTGACGATTCGAATACTGAGATACTGCGGTTGAAAATAAAAGAGGTTAATAAAGAAATTAATGGTTTGTTCCAATTTGATCCAAAGACTATTGATTGGGAAGATTACATGATGACCATTCATATTCCCGGCCTCATCGCCTATGTACTCAAAAAATAAAACGTTAAGACATTAAAATGTTTATTATTCTCATTTCTTGGTTACCTAGTAATTATTTGAACTGAGTAAAATTGTGTATGGGTTTGAAAACAAAAACAAGGTGTGTATCCCATTACTAAACAAACTTGTTAAATTTATGAATATATACTTTAAATTTTGATCTACTACTTCTTGTTAAATTTATGAATATATACTTTTATACCTCTTTAGTTGCCTTTATTAATTGTTGACTTGTTGTCGGCTGAGTTTGCAGTTTGGTAGACGAATTCAGCCTTATAATTTTCAGGGATACATCGATTAAATTGTCAAACTGATTGGTTTAGCGGTTAGCGTGTACAGTTCAAACCAAATTTGTGGACTGAACTACCAATCAATGAGTTTTTTAAAATAGTAGTGCAGTTAAGAACAAAAATTTGAGTCCTTATTAATCCTATGCATGCATTGCTACAAAATTTTATACTCTTATTCCCCTCTATTTCACAGAGAGTATCAGCACATGAAAATAGACTAAAACTACCCGAAACTGTTTATTTATGTAATTACAATTGTATATTTTAAGCTCTTTTCATGTAATTATAAATAATTAGTTTTGCAGACGTTTATTTCGTAGACTTTTTCTTAATTTAGTCAATAGTTATTGTGATAATTTAAGCTCTTATAGCTGGTTCTAGGACTCTTTTTACTTCACATGTGATGCCAACTTCACACGGCCCATGTCAATGACTAAAGAGTCAAACCCTCTGTACCTCTCAGTGTATCCTCCACACTTAGCATAACTGCATCATGGACACTCAGTCTTCACATATATTAGATCGACGTCACTTTCTAAATACTCCATCTATTTATGGCTTTTGGATTAAACTTTTCACCTTTAACAGAAAAAAAAAAAATTCATTTGATTTGAATATTCCACCACTTATTAGTGATGATTATGTTTTCCAAATATATAGAAGTCGTTAGGGATGATACTGAATCAATTCATCCAAATAAAGATACAAAGTCATCTCGTCTTCCCAAGGTACTCTTTTAATCGATTTGAATCCAAATCCGATGGCAGGATCGGAAGCACAACTTATAGAGCTAAATCTCAGTCAACTGTATGAAGAAGATAAAGATTACTTTGTTGGAAATCCAAGTATATATCAAATCGTTTTTCTAATATACACATAGAGTGGTTGTGTTATAAATGGAATATTAATACGTTTCGTATAGAACTTGTGCTTTTCTTTTCATATTTAGTTCATAGAAATGTGTCACATACTCCATCTAAATATTTTTGAATAGAACAAACCATCATCGGTCAACAAATGGAAAGAAAAAGAATGTTAAAAATGCTCAACAGGTCCACGATCTCGTGGCTCGCTACTTCACCAAAAACCCTCTTGTTGGACGCGATGGTTCACCCATCATTGTCTCCAAAAGAACTATCTTCTCCACCATGGATCTGTTCAGCTTATATGTTACCCTTCGTTACAAGCTACGTTTGCAGGTACGTATATTTTTGTTTTCTTTCTTAAATCAATAATAACACCAAATGGCGAATGTTGAAAGAAAAGTCTTCTTTTGTTAACAAAAGAGAAAACTAAATCTAAAGAGAAATATTGAAATTAATAACTCGAATTTTAGTTATGAAAAATTCTTACGCATGTATTTTCTTCTACTATAAGATGTTGCGATTGATAGATATAATCTATCCATGGTGGGATGGAAACAAATACAAAGACATTGACCGCAAAATTAAGTTGGCAATGCGGCTGGTTGAGCTCTACAGACCTTATGTATTGTTTAAGGGCATGTATGTATCAATAAAAATTATCCATAAGTATTTCTAATAAATTTTGATGCTTCCAATTATTTTTTCTTATTTTGACGCAACATTCTTTTCGTTTTTTTTTAATATTATTTTGCAGATTTGATGATGTGAAAACTGAGATACTGCGGTTGAAAACAAAGGAGATTGATACTAAACTGTATGATTTGTTCGAATTTGATCCAAATTCTATTGATTGGGACGATTACATCACGACCATTCATATTCCCGGCCTCATCACTTATGTACTCAGGCAATAAAACGTTTGAATACTAAAATTTGTATCATTTACTTGAATCTAGCTAGTAAAATTGTGTGTTTGTCGGGGCTGAAAACAAAAACAAGGTGTGTTTTACCATTATTATAAAGAGTTTCATATCTCTCTTGTGTTCACTTATGTTGTTAGTCTGCAACCACAGTTTTCTAATTTTTTTTTGGCTATTAATAATAATCGTCAAATGTAACAAATTAATGATTTGAAAAGAGTGATTTTTTTTTTAGTGCTTTTTGTGATCTCCATACATGTCTTACACTACATTGATAAATATATACTATATTATCGCCCTGGACGTTTGGTGTGTTGAGTTATTCGGTTTTCCTGAAATTCAGGTTTCCAAAAATTTCAGGTTTTTCTGGAATTTAGGTTTTTCTGAAATTCAGGTTTTCAAAAACTTCACTGAATTAAACCGAAATTGAATTCGTTTCGGTTTGGTCATTTCTCGGGTTAATCGGATTGGTTACCTGATTTTATTTGGCATTTTGTAAATGTAACATCCTTGAACTAAATTGTGGATTTTGGGGATGGGTGTCGATTGATACCAAGGATAATGTCGATCAACACCAGCAATTTCTGGTTCGACCTGATTGATTTAAATCGTCAAATTTGAGCGGTTTGGTTTAAGTGGAATCCCAAACAGGTGTATTTATGTGAGAAGTCGACCTAAGGATTTCGGAAAAGACACTTTTAGCCGTTCCAGAGAGAAAAGAGAGAAGAGACTGTGTTCTTGGGAGATCTTGGAGATTCTAGGCTTGTTTGGTGAGATCTGTTCCTGTGGAGTGGATATCTGGTGCTAGGAATGAAGGAGAAGCCTTCCAAGGTGATGGATTCGTTGTTTTGGGTCAGAAACTTCCTGCAAAGAGGTGAGTGCATGACCATGACTGATATAAGCCTGAGATTCCATTGTTTGCTTGATTTGTGGCTGTTTGTGGTGTTTTTTTTGTATGCTTTTGGTTGGGTTGTGTTTCCCATGAGTTTCCAGGACTTTTGGGTGAGATTCGGACGATTTGGAAGAGATGGAAAACGGTTCTTCGACTTTCGCCTTCAAGCAAAACGTGTCTGCGGAGTCGGTGTCGATCGACACCAAGGGCCAGTGTTGTCAGTCTTGGTTATGTTTATTAATTGTTGTTTGTGGTGTGCAGGTATGTGGCGTGGAATCATGGCGATGAGGAGGAGGATGATCTAGGGTCTCGGTTATGTGTTGTCGGTCTTGGTTATGTTTATTAGTGTTGCAACCTGGTTTAGTAGCATACTAGATTGTTGGTTAGAATAGTTAGGATTGTTGTATTGTTAGTATGTTTCCACTGTGCATATTGGCTGTTGTTGGTTTAATGATGGTTTGTGATTTGACAGGTTTAATTAAGTATTATGGGATGCTTAATTATGATATATATATATATATATAATGGGTCGGGTCGTCTCATTTTGGTATTAGAGCCCTTACGGTTCCAGAGCGGGTTAATAAATGGTTTAGAACGGATTAGGAATTTAATTGGTTGAATTATTTTCCTGTTGCTTGATGTATGATGTTGTGTGATGGAATTGATTATGAGTAGTTAGTCAATTTGTATGTGGTATGGAGTCCTAGTATTATCCTCTTCGAGCCTTCAATGAGATTATACGGTAAGTTGTTTTGTGTGTTATTAGTTGTGAAGTGTTTTTAGGTTTTGTGCGGGAAGTGCAGTTGGCTATTGACAAGTTGTTGGAAAATGGTGGATCACGCCGGTATCATGAAATACCGTTGGCAGTGATTTATGAAAGTGGATGTGTTGGAAATAGATTTATGAGACTTTAAGTTGGAGCCTGACTTCATCCACGGTGGCTGGAGTGCCACTGTTTAGCAAGTTAGTAATTCGCATGCTGGTCAGGTGGGGGTCTGAGGGTGTGGCCGGTGTGCTTAATGGTGTTGCTGGAGGCCCAGTGGGTGTTGTGAGTGTGGCAACAGGTTTTGCTCAGACCGAGATGATCGTATTGCGGATTTACTCACAATGTTGCTGGAGAGGATTTAATAAGATGATTAGTTCTTATGGAATCTTGATGTGGAATGGTTTAAGGGATTATGTGCATCTGGAAATGGAAAGTTTTCATAAATAGAAAGTTTCTAAAAAAAATGGAAAGTTTTATGGGAGTGCTTGGCTATTTATTGAAAGTGCGGTTACAAACAAATAGAAATTTCTATGAATAGTTAGAACTTGTCTATTTTTTTGGAAAGGGCATGTGTAAACACCCGAGTGGTTGGGATGTTTTAGAGTTGGCCTGAAGAGTGGTCAAGATGGTGGTGATATTCCAGTGAGGGAATATGGTGGTTGGTAGGACATTGCGATGTTTTACGCTAACCACGTGAGGTAGTTCCGGTCGGGAGATGCTTATAGAAGTTAGGACTTGTTTGCTCATGAAGAGATGATTAGTTCTCCTGGGGAGATGATTAGTTCTCCGGAGGAGATGATTGGTTCTCCTGAGGGGATGATTAGTCCCCCTAGTGAACCGCGGGCTTGATGGGTTGCTACCCTGAGAGCGGCAGAGGAGATAATTAGTTCATCTAGGGGATAATTAGTTTCCCTGAGGGGATGAGTAGTTCCCCTGGTACCGAGATCCCGAGGGTGACGATCTGAGAGTGAAAGGATATTGCTTGAGGACGATGGTCTGAGAGTACAGGCGGTGCAGCTCGAGGGTTGCAACCTGAGAATGTATGAGTGAGAGAGCAAACAATGTCTAGAACGTGGTTATGACGATAGTGACTGAATATAGACCTTGGAGGTCAGGAGTGACCTCGAGTTTTGGGTTATGCTGACTAGTGGGGTCAGGGTTATGTGGACCGTTGGGCCACGTGGATGTGCGGACTGTTGCAGCAGTTGCACGGAAAGCCTTGGTTGATGGTGTTCATTCCGGTCAGAGGATGTGCGGGTTGTGGTGACGGTTGCACGGAGGTCTTTGGCGGATGGACGGTGTTGCAGGATTCGAGGACGAATCCTTGTTGGTAGGAGAGAATTGTAACATCCATAAACCAAATTATGGATTTTGGGGATGGGTGTCGATCGACACCAAGGGTAGTGTCGATTGACACCAGTAATTTCTGGTTTGACCTAATTGATTTAACTCGCCGAATTTAAGTGGTTTGGTTTAAGTGGAATCCCAAACAGGTGTATTTATGTGAGAAGTCGACCTAAGGGTTCCAGAAAAGCCACTTTTAGCCGTTCCAGAGAGAAAACAGAGAAGAGAGTGTGTTCTTGGGAGATCTTGAAGATTCTAGGCTTGTTTGGTGAGATCTGTTCTTGTGGAGTGGAGATCTGGTGCTAGGAACGAAGGAGAAGCCTTCCAAGGTGTTGGATTCGTTGCTGTGGGTCAGAAACATCCTACAAAGAGGTGAGTGCATGACCATGGCTGATCTAAACTTGAGAATCCTTTGTTTGCTTGATTTGTGGCTGTTTGTGGTGTTTTCTTGTATGCTTTTGGTTGGGTTGTGTTTCCCATGAGTTTCCAGGGCTTTTGGGTGAGATTCAGACGATTTGGAAGAGATGAAAAATGGTTCTTCGACTTTTGGTTTTGAGCAGAACGTGTCTGCGGAGTCGGTGTCAATCGACACCAAGTAGATGCCGGTCGACACCAATGGCCAGTGTCGGTCGACACTAGAGGGGTGTTGGAATATTTCAACCTATTTAGCAGGCGGCTGATGCTTGTTTTACTGGTCTGTTGTATTTTGTTTGTTGTTTGTTAAACATGGGTTTCTCAGTTACTTGTGTGTGTAGCCCAGTAGATGGGAGGGTTGCCTCACTAAGTAATTGTGATAATACTTACGCATCTCAATTGTTGTTTGTGGTGTGCAGGTATGTGACGTGGAATCATGGCGATGAGGAGGAGGATGATCTAGGGTCTCAGTTATGTGTTGTCGGTCTTTGTTATGTTTATTACTGTTGGAACCTGGTTTAGTAGCATGCTAGGTTGTTGGTTAGAATGTTTAGGAATGTTGTATTGTTGGTACGCTTCCATTGTGCATATTGGCTGTTGTTGGTTTAATGATGGTTTGTGGTTTGATATGTAATTAAGTATTATGGGATGCTTAATTATGATATATATATATATAGGTCATATAGAAATGATATATATATATATATATATTAGAGATTTTCTGAAGTAAAACCAAACACAAACTTTCAACTTTCTGTATTGTTAGCTTAAAGTTGTGTTTGAGAGTTAAGCTTTAAAGCTGCTAAGCTAGCATTTTATCTAATTTAAGCTAGCATTACATCAATAAAAGCATGCTAATTCGCATCAAAAAGTTGTCAAAGGGCAGCTTCAAAGTCAGTACTATACAACCCATTGTTAAGGCTGCTTTCCGCATCAAAAATGACAAAAACGTTGATTTCTACCTGTGTAAATCATAACAAAAATAATGTAAATAAAAAAAATAATCGTGAAATAACTTTCCTCGGAATCTGAGAATCTACACAAGAAAACAGAAGCAAGAGATTAATAAACTTATAGATATCAAGAGATTTGAAAGGATTAGTAAACATAGAATAGTTAAACTTATCGAGAGACTCAAAGAATTCAACTTCTTCCAACATCTAAGCGAAGTTTGCTAAGACTACTTCTCCTTTGTACGAACACTAACTATTGTTGGGTGCACAACAAAACCTCAACCATGTAAGGAGTTAAAGAACTTCTGTAAGGATCCAAGACCCTCCCACTTGTACTAAAACTCGATAAGCAACTGATGAGGCTTGAATTGTTAGAATATCTCTAGCCATTTCTAACAAGATTGGATACTTTGAGCTATTAAGTCTCCATCAACTGAGACATCATATGGCATCCCCAACTTATTTTCTACTCTGGAGTTAGGTTTTTCTGCTAGATATTGTTGTAACTCATTGGAACTATCTACGTTACTCTTCAACCCAACCACCTTGTCGAATATTGCTAGTATCCCCTCACAATCATCTGATAACTCAAAGACGGTTGATTGTGGCTGAGAATCTGTATGATCTTTGATGGCTTCTGGTGTGATCAGCTTGTAACTATAATGATCATATCGTTTCTTCGTTACATCTGAAACTGTCATTGAGTTGCCTAGTCTTTATCGTCTCCTTACCATACATCTGGTCAATTGGATTATACTAGTGTTGTCAATGTATGATATTCCAAGTTCAAATTTCAAAGTTGACAAATTAGAAAAAAGGGTGAAAGTAATCTTTAATTCTGTTTATTTTGCTTATGCTTTTAGAAAATCTTATGACACAAATTAAATCTTGAATTCCAAGAAGTTACTAGTCAGTATAAAACCACGCCATATCAAAAAAGGTGCATTACTTTGTCAAACAAGTTTGGTTCCAACTTATGGACGTTATCGTGATTTTGGAATTGAGTGAGTGAGTTGGATATTGCAAAGATCTTTGGAGAAGTGTGTCTCATTTTCTAAGTCTTGTTGAGATAATATAATCTTCTTTCAAGAAAGTACTAAAAAGGAGTTTCCCTCCGCTTACGCATAAGGAATTAACAAAAGTCTTCCCAAAAAGAGAAGGATCGACGACAAAAGACTTTGCGTGTGGTTTAGATCTTAGATTATAATAATTGTCGAAAAATACTTCTTGGCGGGGCCTTCTTCTATTTTTTACTTTCTTATTCTTTCATCTTTTTTTGTATATAATCAAAAAAAAGTCAGACCTCTGTTTCATAATCTTTTTGGACGTACCAACGTCTATTTAGTTCTAGCTTTCTAGGAGAATTTCTATATATATTTCCAACTTTAATTTTTTTTTAAAGAGAATCACATTAATTTTTCGCCATAATTTTTTCCGAGAATCACACATAGATATAGTTAGCAAATAGCAATACTATATCTCACAAATTCTAAGCTATTTATAAATTGTAACTACAAAATTTTGTTAATATGTCGTACTTTAGGATAGAGAACAAGAACTTTAGTTAGGTAAACGATTTCTCCGTCTACAAGAACTTTCACACAAACATAAAGCCAAATCAAATTCTATGTTGAGAAATGTTTTCACTTGAATGGTTTTGACCAAACTTAAAGGATTTATCCACTAAAATGGAACAAAATTTGAAGGATTCTTTTACCAAAGTTGAGGGGGGGCTTTCACCAAAATAGTTAATTATTGAAGTAGCTATCTCATATATTAGATAAGAATAAACCAACATTCGTATCGTAGATAAGAACAGGCCAACATTAATGTATTCATAATAATTCACATGTTATTAATTGTTCATATATTATGTTTACTCAATTGATTGTGTTTGTCCCCTGTCGATTTTGTGGTTAGGAGTTGAACACTAAACACCTTTGTCTTCACGTTGCTATTACTCGGTGGAAGAGAACATTATTTTATACGATAGTAACTGGTATCTGTAGTTGTGAATTTTTTTCATAAAATTGGTATTTTAGATTTTAACTTTTAGTAAAACCGTAAAAGAGATAAAGAAAAGTTGTATTCACACATTGTACTGTAAATTGATAATGTTGGGATCATGATATTTTATTAATTTATAATAATATTAATAAATTAGTGAAGATAACTTTTAAAATTTTCAAGATTTTTAGCAATTGTTATTCAAGTAAAACTAGTGTTTTGGATGGCTAGGTTATATTTGAATTTTTAATATCTAGAAAAAAAACTCTTCTAGTGTATACAAACACTAGATGAATTCTCAACGATATATATAATTTTTTTTAATTTATAATTAAGGACCTCAGCTGTAATATTTTAACCGTATATAAGACTATCAAAATAAAAATTATATATGTTCAGAAATAAAAATAAAATTACAGAAAGTTTTGGCTATTTTATGACATAGTGATAGAGTATACTATAATACCATATTTTAAAAACACAAAAAAACAATTAATGTTCACAATAAAAATTAGAGACGAACTCTTACAAAATTTTATTTAAAAAAGAATATTGGTATATCAACTTATATTTATATATATATAATTATTAACTATATATAATTATTAACTTCTGACCATATATTTATATATGGATTTTTAAAAAATATATAATTTTATTATCTTATCAATTTTTAAAATTTTTTACACTAGCTCAACTTGAAACCACATAATTTTCTTATTTTGTAATATCTATTAGTTGGCGGGTAAAGAGTTTTGCTAGGAAAAGACTGGAAACAAAAATTTCAAAGTTACAAAACAAAAGATACGGATCCATATTTGCCAATGATTGTCACACCTTTAGAAGTAACATGAACGAGCTAGACATGTTCTTATTTGGCTGATAGCAGCTCTTCCCCAACCAAAACAGTGCATTTCATAATCTCATATGGTTGGGTTCAAAAGACTATTGGAGTGCAGTCTACAGTCTCGGTGACATCATATCCCACGTGTATATAGTCACAAGTATAACTACATTCATAAACATTAACAGAACATTAGTTATTTGGCAGAACCAGGCCTTTGTTCTGCCCATACACATGGGATCTTACCATTACAATTTCAATATATGAATTTCTTTTCTAATATTACATTACGGTAATAATTCTACGCAAAATTATTGGATGATGCATTTGTTCATTTTCACATTTTAAGAACTCATAGAAATTTACATTCAAACAATTCGCAAAGGTTCAAAATATTGGTCAAGAATAAACCCACCACAAAATTCGGTTAGGTAGCAAATCATTTCATAAATTTTGTACGATAACCTCCCCACCGGCCACCTCTTCGATCCAAACTGATTTTCTTGGACACGTTTGATTTGGTTTGTTTTAAAAAAGACAATAATTAGTTCGAAATGAGAAATCGAACCAAACATATATATATCCTCCTCTTTTGAAGTAGTATGTTCAGCGTTGATGTTTCTATTAATTCTTATATTTGCGCACTGTGTTTTACATTTATTGATTATTTTTCTTATAAACAAAATAAAGCTAATATTTATTAATTTCAGTTTTATATCTGTTTCAGATATAATTTTTTCCCAGATCAAATTTATTTAATTGTATCTGCATGGATAAAAGTTATAAACTTAATGATAAAAGATTTGTAATTTTGAGGTGTGTCAAATGAAATTTCAAGAAAATGCACGCAAACAGGATATATATTCTCTCTGTTTTATATTAATTAAGTTAAGTATCATTTTAGATTTAAATTTTTATATTAAAATAAATATAAATTTGTATTATTATGTCGATATTTGGTTAATTTTTCAATTTTATCTCTATTATATTAGTATATTGACCAATGACAATTGTATAATATACATATATACATATATTTATTTATTTATTTATTTAAAGGGTAAAATAGAAAAAAATAATATTTCTTAATATGTATGCGAAACTCTTCGACGACACTTATTGTGAAACAAAATGAGTAAACTTGTCAAAATATATGATGGTTCCATGAATTTAAATGTCATATTCTTGTCACCAAGTTTTTTTTTTTTTTTTTTGATACATTTGTCACCAAGTATCTAAGTGATTATATATAAACAACTATCTTCTGGTTTGGACTACCAATCTTGGGGTTTTATTAAAAAAAATGTGTTGTTGGCAATCAAAGAAAATTAACCAAGGGATTGATCTCCCACAAACTAGGATGATTAATCTCACCAATACACTTTGTATGTATAGATAAACTATTTAGTATGCAAAGATCATTCCATAACAATATCGAGTGGCCTTATAACATACCTTTTTAATCACTTACCCTTTGAACTCTAATAAAAATTAATAACTCAAATTGTATTTACATTGCATATTTTTATGTTCGTTTGGTACTTAGGGCTATTTATGTACTTAGGGTAATACTAGAGTGGAGACTGGTCCGATTGAGACATCCGGTATAACTCTCGAGCTTCATATGCTCATAAGAGTTTAAAGATCATGTGAAAATCACTAAACTTGATTTTCACATTAATACAAAATGAGGGAAACTGAATAGAAAAAATGGAGCATTTATTAGTATGGTAGAAATGTTACAAGCCGCGTATAAACATTCAAATTTGATTAGAAGTCTCAGAACACTGCCGTAACAATTTGATAAATCAAAATGGCCCATCTTTGATTGCGTCGGAGAGCCACATGGGCTCCTTTGAAGCTTACACCACATGCCAAGGAATAAAAGTCCTTTAGTCAACAACATACACATGTATATGCACAAATTTGTGTCAATCATATAGTTCAATATATAAACTTCTAAAGTTCTATTGCATGAGCTCTTTTTTTTGTTCTTATACTGTTGTCGTAACATATTGACCCATATTGTTGACCCATATCATCTACTATTTATAGATCTACCTACATTAGGAAAAACGGAATTAAATTATAAATTTATCCAAATTTTAATTGAATAAACAGAAACGCATCTCCTCGCTCCTAAGAACGTTAACTATTTTGTTGGCCTATATTCGTCAATATATTTAATATACACATTACCTAAATCAATCTAGAAAAATTAGTTTAACTATTTGATAACTCTGGAAAAAGAATGTATAAACATTAATTTTATTCCTTAAGAAAACTGATTTTTGTTTGAGTTATATGTATGCTTAAGAAAGAAGAAATCTACAAAAGTTTCATACACTGAATAAGGACTTAAATTACTCTTTTTTTGTTAAAGACTTAAATTACTCTTATAGTACTTAAAGTTTCTAAAATTGAATAATTCTAGGTTTAGAGAAGAAGAAGAAAAAACTTACACAAGTTGAAAATTATCATACAGATTAATTGTATTAACAATCTGATTTTATTCAGAGAATCATCATTTCAACCACCAGTATTAATTAAAACGATAGTCAAACTTCGGCAGTAGTATGTTCATACCACATATATACTAAATTAACGAGTTATTAATTAATCATGAACATTAGACAGTTTTTCTAATTTATTCCGAATTTATTCAATTTCTTTAATTTTTTTTTTCTGAGCTGGGATCGTTTTGAACTAGTAACAAATTCAAATAAAAGACCTCTTGTTAAAAGCATGGCAAAAATTCTTCTTAATATGTTATGTTCTGGTCATATATTGGATTGGACAGATATTGGTTTTGCTTATTATATTATAGGAGGGGTATAATAGACTTCGTGCAACGTCCTTTGCTACTATAAATACTCTTCTACAACAATGAGTTTATTTGCCTTATTCATATATAACTTCTTGCTGAGTTGAACCAAACGTATATACTCGAAACAATGGAACTCAGCTGTGTTCAATTTCTTCGAAACAAGACGATACTTGTCACCGGCGCTACCGGTTTCCTTGCCAAGGGTATGCATGTTTTTGGATGAAATTTGTTAATTCTTCAAGATTTGTTAGATTATAATATAATTTCATTGATCTTTAGTATTTGTGGAGAAAATTCTGAGAGTACAACCAAATGTGAAGAAGTTGTACCTTTTGGTGAGAGCATCGGACAACGAAGCTGCGACTAACCGCTTACGCACAGAGGTTAATAAATATACCAACTAAACCTAATTTACTACCTAATATGTGAGGTGAGATTAAAGTTGTATCATTCTGATTTGTTGCATCAAATATAACAGGCTTTCGAAAAAGATCTTTTTAAGGTGTTGAGAGAGAATCTTGGCGATGAGAAATTGAATAGATTGTTGTACGAAAAAGTTGTCCCGGTCCCAGGTGATATCGCCACGGATCATTTAGACATAAATGACTCCGATCTTAGAGAACGTATGCAAAATGAAATTGATATTGTTGTCAATGTTGCAGCCACAACAAACTTTGACGAAAGGTACTTCTTTAGCTACGAGACATTCCATATTTCCATATACCAAATTTCAATAATTTTTTTTATTCTCTCTCTACTAAAATTTAACATCTTCATATATGTGAAAAAGATACGATGTTGGCCTTGGGATCAACACATTTGGAGCTCTCAACGTCCTTAACTTTGCCAAAAAATGTGATAAAGCTCAATTGTTTCTCCATGTCTCTACTGGTATGTCTTTTTTATTATTTTTATTATTATTATTATTATTATTATTATTATTATTCAAATTATTTCACTGTTTATATGGTTCTTGAAAAAACTCATAGTTTTCCCTTTTCTTATTCTAGCTTATGTTTGTGGAGAAAAGGCGGGTCTCCTACCTGAGAGACCATTCGTCATGGAAGACATTCGTAACGAGAACGGTTTTCAGCTGGATATAAATCTTGAAAGGGAACTGATGAAGCAAAGATTGAAAGAACTCAATGAACAAGATTGTTCGGAAGAAGACACTACGCTCGCCATGAAAAAACTTGGAATGGAAAGGTGAATGTGTTGTTGATGATTGTAAGAAAATCTTAGTTTAAATTATCAGAATGAAATGAAATATAATTTGATGTTTAGGGCAAAGCTTCATGGATGGCCAAACACATATGTTTTCACCAAATCGATGGGAGAGATGCTTCTTGGTAACCATAAAGAAAATCTTCCTCTCGTCATCATCCGTCCTACCATGATCACTAGCACTTTTTCAGAACCATTTCCCGGTTGGATCGAAGGGTTAAGGTATATTTTATTCGATCATGAATGAAAAATTTTATTCTAATTGTAAAAACTAGCATATGTTGTTAGATTTGTGTCACCAATCTTTATTTTTGCTTGCGGCTTCTTTTTTTCAGAAATATGGTTAGAGAATATTGATTAAATTTCAACAGAAAAAAGTTGTTTAGAAAATTTTGATCATATTTCAAAAGAAACTAAAATATATTTAATATTATTCGAGGCTTTGAATAATAAAATATGGAACAGAAGGACCACAACATTTAATTCTTTTGGACAACCATTTTCATTGGACAGGGTCTATCTATGAATAACTCTAAATCTATCACCAGTCTATTTATATTTTTATTTGTCCATATATACTTACAAGTATTAATTTCACGTTAATGATATTTGTATGTAGAACCGTAGACAGCGTGATTATCGCATACGGAAAGGGAGTGCTCAAGTGTTTTCTTGTCGATGTAAACTCAGTTTGCGATATGGTAATAGTTGAAACTGAACTATACATGAAGCTATAACCAAAATTTAACGTTACTCAAATTCAAATCAAGCTAGCTTTATATCTTACCTCTTTTATTGGATGCAATATCAAAATCATTTTGACAGATACCAGTGGATATGGTTGCAAACGCAATGATCACGGCTGCAGCCACACACGCTGGAGGTTCAGGGGTTCACATGGTGTACCATGTCGGTTCATCTCATCAGAACCCAGTGAAATTTGGAGAGATTCATGAGATTGCGGTTCGTTACTTCACCAAAAACCCTTTGCGTAGTCGCAGTACAGGCTCGCTCATAACCGTCTCCAAACTGAGGTTCATATCAACCATGGGTTTGTTCAGCCTCTACATGACCTTACGTTACAAACTACCTCTCCAGGTATAAAATAATAGGTCGACCAATACATATAAATACATTTATATAGGGATGTCAAAATGGGTCAAATTTTATGGATCACCACAACTCAACTCAACTCGTGGACCTTAATGAGTTAAAAAATTTTATCCTAATGACTTCATGAATAAATTAAGTTAGTGAGTCAAATGGTTTAATGGATCAATTGAGTTATGTTATAATGGGTAATGGTTTAACCATTTAATCCATCAAATGCTTAAACCAGTCAAAATTAGCAAAACCACTAAACCAGTCAAAATGTGTAAACCATCAATGTTTTGATTTTTCCCCAAAACAACACCTTCATCGTGATTTTGATTCTAGAAAAATCAAATACGATTCAGAAGCATTTGAGTAAAAATCTCAGACTTTTCAATCCTCCAGCTTAAGGTCGCTTCAACTCATGTTATAATTGAGCTTCTTTCTTCTCCAACCCTCTCAGGTTCGCTTTTTTTTCAACCCATGTTATAATTGGCCCTTAAGCTTTTCATGTTCGTATTTTGCTGGGTTTAAGTTAATTTTTTTCTCGGTTTTCTTTTTAAGTATCTGGGTTCATGATTGTTTTTATTATTGTTCATGATTGTTTTCATGTTCGTATTGGTTGATTTTTCTGGGTTCATGATTGTTCTCGTTATCTCGATTGTGTATGTGTTCATTATTTCGATGGTTTTGTGTTGTTTTCTTAGTTTATGGGTTGTCGTGTATCAATTGTTTTTGTTTGATTTGGTATAGGGAGGTGGAAGCGTTGGTCTAGTGGGTTTTGTTTAGAAAATTTGATTTTTGTTTTGTTCATAGTTCTGCAATCATCTCTTGTATCATCAAAATTGGGTTTTTTTATGTATCACCTCTTGCCACATTCATCTCTTGCCATATGGGTAGACTCTATACACGTGAAGAATCAGGTTTAGAATTTACAAACAGGTTTCAGAACTTCTATACACGTGCAGAGACTTTACAACTAAACAAACTAACCATTTACTACTCATTAGCGAAACTGCTTCCATTTAACCATTGTCTTTTAGATTGTCTTTTCATCATCTAAACAAACTCATTTAACCATTTAACTCATCAAATTAAATGAGTTGATGGATAAACCAACTCATTTAAACAAATGAGTTGGATTAATCCATGAACTCATTTAATCTAAACTCATTAGGTAATAAGTTACTTGAGATGAATTAATCATTTTGACACTCATACATTTATACATGACCCTACGTAACAAGCTATATATATATATATATATATATATATTTTTTTTTCTCATACATATTTCTCCCATCATAGTGTATTATATAATATGTATTTTAAATTATTTTGTTCCTTCTGAATCAGTTATTAAAATTGATTGATATAATATACCCTTGGAGAAAAGGAGATAAATACGGAGACAAGAACCGTAAAATAGAGTTGGTGATGAGATTGGTAGAGCTTTACGAGCCTTACGTACTCTTCAAGGGCATGTACGTATATATATTAACTTCAAATTATTAGTTTTCTAATTTTTATAGTAAACTGAAACATTACTTTCTATATCCACATAATAATATATAATATTTGTTTTTATTTTTTTCCTCAGATTCGACGATAGAAATACTAAGAGTTTATGCGCCAACCAAAAGGAAGAGGAGAGCCAAAATTCAGAAAAAATGATGTTTGATTTCGACCCAAAAGTCATTAACTGGGGAGATTATCTCACAAGTATACACATTCCTGGTCTCATCACTCATGTGCTTAAAAAATAAAACCACATGCAAAAAAATTTATTAAGTTCTGCATGTATCATTAATAAGACACTCTCCCTGATGGGAAAAAAATATATTTATTTATTTGTACTGTAAACGTAATTCTTTAAAAATAAATATAATTTCTGCTTTTCCATCAATGGAAAGTACTATTTATTTGATAATACTAAGTATGATACATATTTTGTAATAAATAAGTATGGTTTGTTTCTTATACAATCTTCTTGTTGGTTCATTTCACTATATATATATATATATATGCAATGCCAGTATTCTATAAAAATACTTAAGTGGTTGTTTTAGATATATATATCACTTAAGCGTTTGAAGCTCATTTTACCATACAGTTTAGTTATAGTTACAAAATTAAGCGAAACAGTCACTTGAACTGCTTAAGAAAAATCAATCAAACATCAGAAACAGTTTGGATGACCAATATTACGGTTCATGTCTACTATTACTTTTTTGGATAAAATTTGAACACATAGAGACATGACGAAGAACACAAGAAAAGTAGAAGAAAATTAAAAACACATGTACATATGAATTACGAGTTCGTTCATACATTCGAGTATAAAAAAGCATACGTTTTAGCTATATATAGAACTTTCAGCGATTCACTATATCAAGAGTCATTTTATATAATAAAGTAGGCTTCCACTTTTAAAGAAACTCTTACTGTTTGCCACATGGCACATGTGAACAGAGTTGTGTGAGTTCTCTTGTTGTGTCGGATTAAACTGATTTATAATTTTAAATTTGGACGTCTGATAAGTCAAGTTTTTTGCTCATTCGTAGTTGGAAACATATTAAAGTTATTTATAATAATTCTGAATCATTATCTAAAATATTTTAGCTGATGTGCGACATTTGTACAAACTACTATTTTCTTTATCGATTGAGTAATATATGTCAAATTTAAATGATTTCCGTAAATATTAATTACTTATTATTTTCATATTTTTCTTCTATTTCTACATATTAAGGCCCTGATTAGTAACACACTTTAAAGACTTTAAAAATGTTTAAAGCATTCACAGCCATTTGTTTGCCAATCACACTTTTTGCTTTTAATTTTTTTAAAGCTTTCACAGCCATTTGTTTGCCAATCACACTTTTTATTCTCTTTTTTTTTCTCTTCCTTGTTTTTTCCCATTTTTTTAAAACGTAAAAACCCATGCTTTAAAACTAAACAATTTAAAAAGCATTCTTTTTTTCTCCCTTTTATATTTAGAAGCACTCCAAAAAGTATATATATATATATGACTTACATATTTATTTTTATAAATTAATTATTCTCAATTTTTTCTCTTTTTTTAAGATCTATTTCAATAATAAATTTTAGTGATGGAAGCTAAGACAAAACTGACGGCAATGAAATCTAACAAGATCTTCCATGTTGCATACTTGGGTTGGACGTGGACTACGATTAAGTGAAGTTCCAAATAGGACAGCGAGACCGTTCCAAACTGTGCTAGCTTTTTCCTAGTAATCTTGAGAGCAACCACCATGGAATCACCCTTCTCTTTTGCTTCCATCTGAAGCGTTATCTTGATTGGCACAAACACGAAGGCAACCAACAGGAAACCCAAAATGGTAGCATGAAGCGAATAAGTGGCAGCAAATCTCCTCCCTTCTGCTCCTGCATCCATGTTGAGTGGGGCGGCGTTCTCCATGTTTGTTCTTTGGTTGAAAGATGAGCACTTTTTTTTTTTGAAAGATGAGATATAGAGATGAAAGGATAGGGATGAAATGATTGAGTATTATTATATAATCTCCCATTTATTCATCATCATCACTAATAATACTGTAAAAGAGTTTATGAAATTCATCATTAATAAGAAAATAACATTTAAACAATGCATTGATTAGTGGTTAATGGATTTTTGAATGCTCATATAACTATTCAATAGAAAAAAACATTCAAAACAATTAAAAAACGAGAAAATTATCTATGGTAACCCACTTTTGTTAATGATTAGCTACGTTAATCTCTTTTTATTTTTATTGTCAGACTAACTCACTTTTTATATAATAATTTTCATAATACCAAAAATGTCCTTTGCCTTTTTTTTTTCAATTGGCAAAAATATATGGTTCATAAAATTATTAAAATTAAATTCCAATATATAAATATTTATGAAAAAAATATTAATTATTTAAAACCTAATGTAATAGAATTAACCTTGAATCGACTTTCTTTATTTTCCATAACATAAGATCTCTTACGTCTTTCTCTTTTTGATTAGTTTATTGAATTTCTGGGCTGAATTATTGTTAATTCTGAACCCATATCCTTCGATTATGTTTCTAGAATTCTCTGTTCTTTAGCTTGAAACTACTATTAATATATTTTAAATGCGTTTCATTAATAATTTTCAAAAATACCACTGAAAGGTAAAAGAGAGGTGAATAAAATGGCTATTAAGAATTTTTTTTTGAAACTACTACCAAACAAGTCTGCTAAAATTAATATTAGAGTTCTGCTACAATACACCAGACTTCACCGAAGTCTATGAATCTCCGTAAACTAACTATAAATCTGCTTAATAAATTTTTGAAGTCTACCAAAAATACGAAGACTTAACAAAAGTCTAGATAACTCCGCAGACTAACTATAAGTCTGCTTAATATTTTTTGAAGACTTAACTAAAGTCTATAGAACTTCGCAGACTATCTATAAGTCTGCTTAATATATTTTTGAAGTCTACCAAAAATACAAAGATTTAACCAAAAGTCTATAGAACTTCGCAGATTAGCTATAAGTCTGCTTAATATATTATTGAAGTCTACCGAAAATAAGAAGACTTAACAAAAATCTAGATTACTCTGCTTAATATATTTTTGAAGTCTACTAAAAATACGAAAACTTAACAAAAGTCTAAAATACTCTGCAGACTAACTATAAGTCTGCTTAATATATTTTTGAAGTCTACTGAAAATGCGAAGACTTAACTAAAGTCTAGATTACTCCGCAGATTAGCTATAAGTCTACTTAATATATTTTTAAAGTCTACCAAAAATGCATAGACTTTATCGAAGTATATGAATCTTCGCAGACTAACTATAAGTCGGCTTAATATATTTTTGAAGTCTACCGAAAATCCAAAGACTTTACTAAAGTCTATGATTCTTCGCAAAGTAATTATAAGTCTGACTAATATATTTTTGAAGTCTACCAAAAATGCGAAGACTTAAACAAAGTTTATAGAATTATGCAGACCTATAAGTCTGACTAATATATTTTTTGAAGTCAACAAAAAAATTACCAAGGATTTTTGAAGATTTTTCTTTTAAAAATATTTCCATTTTCATTTGATTCCCTTATTAAATGATTTCCTTTATTAATTTTCGTTTTTCAATTATTTCCTTTTTAAAATTTTTGTTTTTAAATAATTTTCTGAATATTTAGTATTGTATGTGTGATTTTTACAATATTTATGTAGTTAAGAAGAAAAATGAGTAATATATGCAAGGGTAATATGATAAAAATGTGCTATACAAATATTTTAAAAATTTGATAGGTTATTTTAGTTGTTTCTAATAAATTGTAGGTTATTGTAGCAAATCTCCCTTAAAAATCACTATTGATATTTGCCAAAAATACTATTAAAAAAAATTCAAATTGATATATACAACTTCAATTATTTATTTCTTATTCTTATAGTTGTTTGTTTTCAAACAAAATCACATATTTGGTTTTCTCATGTTTTATTGACTGCCACCACATATGTCTTCGTGTTTTTTCACTGTTTTCTTACTCTTCATATTTTTTTTTCTCGTCATTTTGATTGTCAATTTTTCATGAGAATTTTCATCGTTACCTTTATCGTCTGCTTATTCGTTATACTCTTCTTCTTCCTCTTCTTCATCAACTTCTTCACATTCTTCCACTGAATAATCATTCAAAATATTTTTTGAGAGTACCACATAATTTGTTAACCCATCAAACTTGAAAACAAAAATCATTGCCTTTTTTGTAAAATTTGTGCAATTCATGAAGATCACCATATTCACCACATGCACTCAATTATTGATACTTTCACCCATATACTTATTAGATCCACAACGTATTGAAACTTCTCAAACCAAAATCCTTAATACTACAAAATTGCAAATTACTTGCAGACAAGGTAACATGAACACATGTATAGCTAATAAAACATGTGTGCTTGATGTCGAGTTTTTTTTTAACCCCAAAAATTAACTCAAACAACACCAAATCAAGATCTTGCGACGTTTGAATATTTATAATATTTAATTTTCTAAAATAAACCATATAATTTTTTTAAAATTGGACCTTGATAAATCAAGTTTCCTGCTCATTCGTAGTTGGGAGCATTTTAGTCTTATTTATAATGGTTCTCAGTCATTGTCTAAAAATTTATAGTCGATATGGAGCGTTATACATATTTCTTTTATTTTCATAGATTAAACATTTTCCTTTTTTTTTTAATAATATAGAAAACTTTTGTATTTTTCAAAAATGTTAAATAATGAAGTGGCTAATCTTGATTAATTGTTTAAAACCTATGTGGATAGCTTTAGAACCTTATATTGCTTCTCCATATTTTAATGTTTTATTATTATAGATTAGAATATAATGTAACGCTAGGATAACGCTAGGATAAAATCAAATTATATTATATTCGTGCGGGAGAATTTTTTTTGATTTTTTCCTTTTTGAATAAAATTGTAGGTAAAAATATTTTTTAAAATAAAATATAAGTAGTATAATTTTGGCCAGAAATATCTTGTATTTGAATATTATGTATAAAATTCAACTAAAAAAAAATGAAATGGGCCATAAGAGTTTAACTTTGGTAATAGTATAGATGGGTTATTTTGTTGAATCCGAATTTGGTCTATTAACACTCTTATCTTCTTCTCAAAAATTGTTTTCGGGAAAATAAAGAGACAACAAACAACAAAACGATGAACCGATAGAGAGAGTTTGTCTGATCCAGCCAATAATCGTTTTGAAGAATATAGATCGGATATCTCCGATAATCTCTGAGGCAATGATATTTCCTGTTCTGAATCCCAGGTAAAGGAACATAATTGGATTCCCGCAACATGATCGGATTCCCGCAACATGATCGGATTCCCGCAAAATGGTTTGGATTTATCTGATCATCTATCTTTTTGTAAGAAAGAGATTTCGACTTCCATGGATAACTAAGGTAATAGATCTATCTTTATTCGCTCTTTTAAATGATCAAGATTGGGTGTAGATTTCTAAATTACTTGTTCTATTATGTATGTATATAGCGTCGGTCTGGATTCCAAAAGGATTGAATCGAATATGAATCTTCTTTTCTGGTTTGAATCTATATTCAAATGATTATTATTTTTTTGGTTGTTTAAATCGATTTAATATTATGATTAATATTGAATTTTATGTTTTCCTCTTTGTTGAATTGTTCTAAAAAAACAGGATAAAAAACCAAGAAGCTTAAATGAAAGATAAGCAAAAAATCCTTTCGAATTGTGTTTATCCATCTACTCTGATGTATTCATAACTCTAATATTTATGTTTTGTCTGGTCAGGGTAAAATTTCTTTGAATTCGACGCTAATTGGACTCGGCAATTGGATTGAAGGAGGAGTATGGACATATTGGGTGTGCTAATCGCAATACCTTTTGGTTAACATAAAAGTTTTAAATGAAAGGTAAGAAAGCAAATCAATTTTGGTTTAACACCGGCTATAGTGTTCATTTTCGTTTAACAAAAACTAATGTGAAATTTGTTTATTTGTCATGGTAATTCTGTTTTGGCCTTAGTTACAAATACCTTACAAAATGGGACGTGTAGTGAAGAGGAAATCTATACACTCTCCTGGTAAGTACTATTCAGGTAAGTTAATCAAGTTTTAATTCAACATAATTTTTTTCTTTCTGCAACATAATTAGTTATTTAAGGTAAATAGTTTCTGTTACCAATTTATAAAAGTTTTTCAAAGTTTGTATTTCTAAATTATATTAAATAAAAGTTATCCATAGTATGGAAAAAAGTTTGAGAGTAAACCTACTGATAAGATAGTAGGTTTAGTTCAAACATAAAAAAATCTTACTAAATTATTACAATAGCATCCTAAATTTTAAGAAGAAAACGTTTGCTTTAAACCATACCAATCCATGAAACTATTTCACTAATTTTGTTTCTCCACTTCACCATCCTCGACAGTCTTTTGAACCTTAATTGAAAACATCCTGTTATTATAACAACAAATCAAATTATGTTTTCGGAAACACAGATTACAAATAAAGTATAGATTTATAAAATACACATGAAAGTTAATCAATAATAGTTACCTTCACATTTGGTTGTTATATGAAACGACTCATTTCAAATTCCGAAAAACTTCCTTGAATACGATATTCATTGTTTCCTTCTGAGGTTTTCCTTCTTTATCTACAATCAAAACCTTCAATCTTTTTTTATTAGTCACTCTTGAAACTGCAACATAAAGCTGACCATGTGAAAAACATGGCCTCGGCAAATACAATCCAACATAATATAAAGACTATCCCTGACTTTTGTTAATAGTCATTGCAAAAGAAACAACTAAGGTAATTGTATTCGCCGCATTTTGAAAGGTAGTTTAGTATCTGAAGGAGTGAGCAATATCCTTGGAATGAGTACTTTATCGCTGAATTTGTCTCCGGTAATCACAATATATAGATTCCAAAACAAACTCAACCAATTGTGTGATCTGCAACCTTGTTCCATTCATTAGCCCTCCTCTGGGATCTATATTCCTTAACAACATTACTGGACAACCTACCTTCAATTTAATTTTATGATTTGGTACTCGAGATACTTTTAGGCTATTTAAGAAATCATGTGTAAGTATTGGATTATTTTCAAAACGTTTGTCAGCTGGATCAATAGAATCTGAACTTAAGTATGTTCTTTCCGCACCTACAAATGAATTTAAATGTTTATTAATTTTTTTTATATATTAGATATTTTCAAAACGTAACTTGTATTGGAGATCATGAATATTAAAAACACGAAAATTACTAACCTTCAAGCTGATCAAGCATATACTCATTGATTATGCCAACATCCTCATTGGTCGGACATAAGATTGCTCTTTCTTGAAAGAAAATAGGATCATTTTTATCTTTCAAACATTTAGGATCTCCATAAACCTCTCTGCTTATTACCTAAATAGGATCATATGCCGATGTGATTAAAAACTCTTGGGGGATATCTATCATCACTTCACCATCATTAGGCTCATAAATCTTTCCATCACTAGTTTTAGTATCCATTCTGAGAAATCCTTTATCTCTTTAGCTGCTGTAGGAATCAGATTATTCGCAAGAAGCCTCATATCCTTGGCCAACCTCAATATTTTACAATGCTTCCACAGATAATAAGCATTTAGTGCACTCAAACATATTTCTGCTCTTCCAGCATTTGGGATGATGGGTAACACCTGCTTGAAATCTCCCCCAAATACAACAACTTTTCACCAAAAGGTCGATCACCAGCTCCTTTTATAATATCCGACAAACTTCTATCTAACGATTCAAAACAGTGTTTGCTCATCATTGGAGCTTCGTCCCATATTATCAAAGATGCTTCTTCCACCAATTGTGCTTGATCTGAACCAAGACTCATTGTACAAACACTACTTTCATGCGGATTAATTGGAATTCCAAACCTAGAATGTGATGTCCTTCCACCTGCTAACAATAGAGAAGAAATTCCATTGGATGCAACGTTTAAGATAATTGATCCTCTCGCTCTTAATCCTGCTGATATGGTTTTATATAGGAAGGTCTTACCAGTTCCACCAAACTCATAGACAAAGAACACACCACCCATCTCTTTATCCACTGCTTCCATGATCTCCCTGTATATGTTTTTTTTGCTCGTTTGTAATAGACTTTAACCATGAATCATGTTTTTGTTGCTGCTCATTCCGGTCATAGTCTCTCTCATCAACAATCAACACATTAGTGTCATCGATGATATCTTCGGGAAGTTTAGGCATTGTGGCAAAGGCTGGCAAAGATGTTCCATTGCTTTTTAATATGTTGTATGTATCTTGTAAACCAAATCTCTGCTTATCGTCATCAGATAGAATAAGATCTACACAAAATCCAAAGGAAATTTCAAAAACAAATAAGATACTAACTAACCAATAATAGACATTGTAATGCACTATAAAGAATTAGGTTTTACCTGGTCGCTTGAAGTATTCTCTCCGTCTCATCTCAATATCTTCAGAAAAAGTTTCCATGTTTTTTCCCAAACAACTTCTGGTTGAGATGAACTAAAAGATTGGAGCATTACAACGAATAGACGACATAAATAGTTACCAGTACTCCAAAAACTTGTTCTGACTATATCATGTACATATTCTTGATCATTGTCTAGCAACCCCAAAGCAAAATATGCCTCTTTGTAAGTTCCATAGACGACTCCTTTAACAGTTTTAATGTCATCAAAGCATTCAGGACCTGTATGAGTATTAAGAAGGACTTGTAGATAATATCCATCTTCCAAACCCATTGGAACATTGTTAATCCTTCCAATAGCCATACCTGGTCTCTTCCTTAAATTAAACTTCTTTTTCTTCCCATCCCATGTGAAAAACTCAGGAATTGAGCATATGTTTTCATTTTCGTTTTTGCCAATGAGTTAACCTTGTTCAATTCAAACCAAGCGAGGAACATAGAATTCACTAACTCCCTGCTTTCCAAAATAGTTTCAACTTCATCCTCACCCTTGAAATAGATTAGGTGATTCCCTTCTAGGTGATAAGACAACCTTTGAACTGAAGTTGATCTGTACGTTATAATATTCTCCAGCCAGCTTCGCAAGCTGAAACATACCTGCCATTTTAAATTTGGTAACTAGAATAAAAATTTACATCAACTTCCTGGTCTGATTATGTATGAGCAAATAATACAGATAATCTAAATACACTTACCGGCCATCGAAGAAATCTTTTATTTCATCAATACTACTGCTACCTTCATTATTTGTTACCGGAGTCTCCTTTCTGACTTTTTTAGCTTTTCTTGTCTCTACCTTTTCTTTCGAAGCTGGCTCAACAACTACAGAAACACGATCCAGCCCTTTAGTAATATACTTAAATAAATATTTGATAGAACTTGTTTGGTTGCACCATTCAACATTAAGATGAGCCCGATATCTTAGTAACAACACTTTTTTATATGGTATAACATAGCGATTGTCACACTTAAATTGAAACAGGAATTAAAGTAGTAGATCTTTTGGCCCCTTATCGTCGTGGGGGAAAAATTCATTTTCTCATTGAACGAAGGGGTACGAAATAAATTCAATCAGATTTTTTTGTTTGTATACGTAACTTCCTTCCCCCGCTTTCAAATTATTCATTTCGGATAATTGAACCTTCTCAAACTGTTTCTTTTTAAGAACTAAAAAGATTTGTGCAAAAACAACCGATCCTTTCTTATCGTAACTAAATCTTCAGTTCTATATCATTTTTTGGTATAGAAAAAAAATTATAATGGAAGGGGGAAATTTTCTGAAAATTTTAAAATTCTTTGAATCAAAAGTACAATTTTGACTGCCCAATAACCAATTTGATGGTAGACCTCATACAATAACTGTCCTACCTCTACCGTATCTAACGCATATTCAGTCGTACCGGCATGGCTCACGATTTTGATAGTCATACTAGTGATTTGGAGGAAATCTCTCGAAAAGTATTTAGTGCCCATTTCTAAAAATATCAAATTTAGATATTTGTACCCTGTCGAAGCATAAATTATGATAAATTTCATTTATGGGGTCTCAGAACCCAATTACCTAAAATTCTGCCCTTCTATCCAAAGGATGGGGGGGGGGCAGATGCCTTTGGTGTCCACTCCAGTCAAGAATTGGTGAACGGAGTCGAGATAGGGTATGGACAGTCTCCCATAACAAGAATAGGAATACGTCCCAAATGAATTGGCTTATTCTAAAAAAGCCTTGTTCTTTGGAAGACCCATACTTCTTAACAAAATGATTTGTTTTCCTTCTTCTGTAAACTGGAAAACCTTCTTTATCAACAGTTGTCTGATCAACATGTTTTGGGGAAAAACTTTGTACATTTCCCTTCTTCCATACATGGTGAATTCATATTGACAGCCCCACATGGTCCGTGAATCATCAATTCCTTAACAATCTCATACAGCTCAGGTTCTTTATGCTTGTCTGGGATTTCAGCAGATGTAATTTTGTTGATGTCTTCTAACTTTGGCAAATTAAAATCTGGGTGCATCCATAACAAAATATGTGCATGGGGAAGTCTTCTCTTCTGGAACTCAATTGTATACATTGCTAAAAAACATAGAAACAAATCCATATTAAACTAACATCATCAAGTTAGCAAACAGAGTCATACAACAAAAATAGATTCATATGAATACTTACATGACACTGTCCGTCCTAATATATGATTCTTTGTTAGATCATCCATTAAAGAGTTGAGCTTCATCTTGAACACTCTGCTAATAATCTCAGGCCTATCATCAATATTCAGTTTTCTTTCTGAACAAAATCGAACCAACTCAGGCCATTTAGGGTTGCAAGTGAATGTAATAAATAGATCAGGAAATCCATAGTACTTAAAAAATGCCGTTGTGTAACAACCCGTCCCGTGTACCCCACTAGCCCCCCCGCTAGCCGCCCCCTTGGACCCCAAGCTGGCCCTGCAGGGCATCGATCCTAACCCCTCAATGTGGACATCCAAATCCACCAGTAGGTTATTGGTGCGCCAGACGTTCCTCGAACCCTGGTCCCCACCCTTTAACATCCTTCCCACAGGACAAGCTGTCACCAATTGATCTGTTTCATTTCCACGGTGAGGGGTTAGGATCGATGCCCTAGAGGGCCAGCTTAGGGTCCATGGGGGCGGCTAGCGGGGGGCTAGTGGGTTCCACGGGACGGGTTGTCACATGTTTTATCTAGATACATATTCCTCATATATCTAGGTCCACCAACAAAAGAAGCTGACAGGTAACATTTGGTCCCTTGATCATTCAAATCTGTGTTTCCTTGATTAGCAGCATCTTTCACCGTATTATAATTAGCAGCCCTCAAAGTTGACTGATTTAGCTTGAGAAAAGTTAACATGTTAGTCTCTATAGTCGAATAAGCATCCACTAAGAACTGCTGGAACAATATTTTCGGCATTAGAAGACTATGTGAATCGTTCTTCCTCTCCTGTATACGGAAAGCAAACCATTGGCGCATACTGATGCACTTCCTCTCTTTCTCCGGATCTCGGTTTTTTTGATTTTTTTGCAACCACCAGGTCCTTTTAGTATTCCTGGTCTATAACCATCATCACCATTTGGAAACAACAAAGAATATTGTAGAGCAAGATAGGCTGAATGTATTTCACTTATTCTTTGTAATTGTCCTGATTTCTCTTCAATCACAATGTCTCGAGTAGGCAGAGCAACATGAAAGTCTCCTGGAATTAATGCAGCAACCTCAGATGATGTCGGCACATCATAGGTCTTCCGTCTTTTAGACGATCACTTACTATTGTCATGTGAAAACTTTCTTCAGGATCAGTATCTAGCCGCTCCTTAGCTGATCTAAAGTTTTCAACATAAGGTTTAACAGCGTCTAGCATCTTGATTATAGCAGCAATTACTTCTGGCCTTAACTTCTCTTTTTTTTATATATATTTTCCTGATTTATTGGCTTTACTGAAAAAATAAAACAATGTGTCAAATATTTATTTAACAATCTAAACTGATAATTAGGCATTCGTGTATAACATACTTCATAATACCAGCTCTGTTTTCAATCTCATTCTCTGTATCTATAATATACAACTGTGAAAACTTTGGAAAATCACCGTCGGTAGGCTTCAAGCTACCAAGTAGATGACCATTGGATCATTTGCCTCATGACATGTTGTCCACATGTTGTCCACATGTTGTCGGTAAACTTGCCCCAAAGGGTGCATGACAAACGCTGATCACTACTCCACCAAAATTGTTTGACCATTCATAAGACGTTAGTAATTAACAATATTTAGTATTTCAGGTTTATTAGTTAATAACCATTACACAAACTATAAAGAATACTTGATGATAACATCATTATTTTACCTATATTAGCTATAGTTTTCATATGCAAGAGTTTGATATGATTTCAAGGTTTTAATGTCTATTATCATGTATTTTAGGTTTTACAGGTTTTATAGCAAAAAAGACCAAAATACAAGGAAAATATGTTTCAGGACAGATTCAGAGCTCTGTAGTACGGCCCAATTTCGAAGAACTTCCAGAACTCAAATTATATCATGCTTGGTGTCTATCGAATATAGCTGAGAGAGTCATCTTTCTCCTCGAAGAAGAATCAAGTCAATCCATTGAGTGCTGCCCCTTGTCCTGCACTCAAGAAGAAAATACGCTTTTACCCTTACAAACCCTAATCCAAGACAAAACCCTATAAATACTATTCAAAACCTAGGGTTTCGAGGTGTGCTTCATTCTACATCTATCCACGCCTCCAGCAGCAGCCCTAGAGACGACCAGAGACCCCTCTACAGCCGTCAAAGCTCGTCCGCTCTCAGCTCTTCTTGGAAGCCATCGTCGTTCATCTTTGAAGTCACCATCTCTCTTTCTACTCTTTCTAGATTCTTTCGTTTCTGTTCTCTACTTGTTTAAGGAAGAAGAATCATCTACTTTGTATTCCAGAGAAGATCTCTAAACCCTTTTCTCATACTCTTAATCTTTTATGCAATATCTTATTCATATAACTTTGATTTGCATGAGTATGTCTGAGTAGTTCTCTTGTTGGGTTTAAGGGTATTCAAAAGGGGATTCATGGATTGTTGACTAGGGTGATTAGATTTGGGTCTGTTCGTTTATTGGTTTGTTCGTTTATTGTTCTCCATCTAAATATATATATATATATATATTTGTTGCTTACTACTTGATTGACGCCCTAGCTACTGCTTTTAGGATAGATTTAAATCGCCTAAAGTAATTTAGATGAGCAAAGCGTCATAACCAACCGAAAGTTGAGTTATGGATTTTTGTTTGTGAACTTATCAAACTTGGATTATTTATGTGTGTTTAGCTTCTATTTACCTGCGGAAATAGAGTAATCTAGATTGTCTAGACATAGTGATTAGGTTCTATGGGAAGAGGCCAGTTGCTTAGTCCAAATTTGAGTTCTGGAACGTCAATAATCAAAATTCCCTGTTTATTTTATTAGTGTGATTTGATCCATGATACCCTGAGAATTCCCTGCTTCCCAACACTTCGTCTATTGATATTTACATCGCTTTATTTTATATTTGCTTTCTATTTTGGTTCGTAGGAAAACCCACAACAAACGAACCCCCTTTTATTTTTGTCTTAGCCATATTTTTTCTTCATAAAACTCGTCGCGTAACTTACTAGTCTCTGTGGGATCGATACCTTAAGTACTACAATCGATTTGCTGTGCACCTGCAGCTTTTTCGTTGTGTTATTCTAGGTTAAAACCTGACACACATCACTTGATCATGTTACCTGGTATCTCGCAGCATAACCTCTAATCTTTTTTTTGGTATGTCATTGAGCTCAGATGTTTTCATTTCGCCAATAGAAACAACCTGTCCAACAACGTCTTAAGTAGGAAAAAAACTCGATTCAGTTAATAGCACAAAATAAAGGTTAAATCTATTTATGTACAATAAAAATGTATTAGACGTATATTAGACTTTCACACAATATATTAGACGTACCAATCAAAATGTGTTCATTAAGACCATCTTCAGTGAGGATGTTCTCGTATGAAGCTGGATCCAAATAAAAATCGGTTGAAATCGAAACACATCGAGTTATAACAGTTCAGTTTATGATGGTCATCTTGTATGGATGTTTGGTTGCATGAAACTTTCCTGATGACCTTGACAGTTGAAAGTCCTCAATTATTCCCCATTCACCAAAAACAATCAGCCTTTGGAATTTGTTCAACTGCTGTTTCTTAACTGTGGCATGAATGAGAGAACCCTATAACCGAATATTAAACGTAGTTATTAAAAATTGTACTATCTTTATTATTTGAAGTATATAATTTCACTATTTGTTGAAAAAGCAAGGAGTGAAACTTACGGCAGAATCAGCTAATATCATCTCTATTGTCTCTCCACTGTATGTGGTATATTGTTTCCATGTATGAACAATCTTAACTCTTATCTTCCATGTCGTTTTGAATGCCTTGAGCTCCGAAACATGTGTGAAATCATCGGTGACCGCCATGACTTATACGAAGGTGAATTTCTACTCTCTTTGTTTTTGATGTGTTTTAATATTTACGTTGTATCCTATAGTAGTTTTTATAGCAGTTGAAGTTGGGTTTGTGTTAAAGGAAGAATATTCGATGCAATAAATAAAAGATTTTCTGATTTTGCTTTGATTTTGAGTTTAATATGATATACCATAGTAAAATGAGGGATTGGATCCAACTGTTTTTGTTTCTAGTTGTGATCTTTCATATTCGTAATGGTTAGCTTTTAAATGGAGTATTTTGTGGGTTGGGTTAAATCTAGCCTATTTAATGATGAAGAACGAATGGTAAAAATTGAGTATGGGCTGTTGTGATTGTTAGAAATGAGAATATTTGTTATTAACTGAAAATATTTGCAGTTAATTTTGGGATTTTATTTTGCCTATGCGAATGATACAAAAGATGATCATGAGGGATTGCATTTTAGTAGTTGCCATTTTTATAGAACATGTCGTTTGATTTGGATTTTATTTACAGGTTTGGAAGAACGTGACTGTTTGGATACTCAGCTAATACAAGTCAGATCCAAATACAGAAATGGCTAAACACTTAGATCCGCGTCTTTATAATATTAATGATTACATCTGTGCCCTTAAATTATTTTTTGTTTTTTCTTCCTTTCCTTTGGGCGTAAAGGCAAAATATGGAATTTTTGTAAAGTTTTTTTTTTTGCCTTTGTACTCTCCAATTAACAGTATAAATGAAATAAAATACTATATTAGTTTTTTTTATGATATTTTTAAAGTAAAATTTATTATTTAAAAAATGAAATTCCCAAAATATTGTCAAGATTTCTTAACAGGTTACCATATTTTTTTGACAAAGAGGTTTTTACTCTTCAACCGTATCAATTTTCTTACCAAAATTTTAGATTACATTCTTTTATTTATTATTTCTTTTAAAAAAAAAAACTGACTAAAAAGACCACATTTTTTTTCTAAAGTCATTGACACGAACTCTACTAACTACAAATAAAATAATAACTTGTAGTTAGATGTTTATTTTTTTTTTGGTAAGAAACCGGGAGAAAACCTCCCGATTCAATTTATTCCAATACTTTAAAATTACAAGTGAACCAGTTCAGAAATCACAGAGCTCGACATAGCCTCCCTTAACAATGTTTCAACACATTCAGGGGCACAATTAAAAACGTGAAAACCCAAAGGTAAAGTAAAAGCATGATTTGCCAAACCATCGACAAGACGATTTGCCTCCCTAAGGACATGCGTAACTCGGACATTCCAGTCCTATGATAAGAAGCCATGGCACAACTGTACCAGGAACGACAAGGGATGCGTTTCACTGATCCTTGTCTTAAGAAAACCCACCACCTGTTCTGAATCCACCTCCAGCTCTAACCTTTGTATCCGCTTCTCCCAAGCAAAGTAAAGGCCGTAGTATACACCCCATAGTTCTGCCAAGAGGGCGGAACAACGACCAATGTTCAGCACAAAACCACTGCACCATTCACCCGCCTCATCACGTATCACACCTCCTGCTGTCGCCGGTCTTGGATTACCGCGTGACGCCCCGTCCGTGTTTAACTTATACCAACCATTCGATGGACATAACCACCTGATTAACCTCTCACCTCTATTCACCCGCTTCTTTCGTTTCACCCCATACGCATCAACAACTCCTTTGGCAGTATCTTTAAGAAACTGCACACGATCCCGCCAGATCCTATTCTCACCAAAATGTTAACACACCGCCATTTCCATGCCCACCAGATAGTCATAGCAAAAAGTGTAGGCCAATGCTCACTCTCTGTAACTAACTCACCACACAGATTTCCCGCGATCCATGTCAATAGAGACTGGTCAAAGAAAATTCTCTGTCACCGTGCAGGCACCAACCGCAACCATACACCTGACATGGCCGGGTAATCCCGGAGGACATGTACAATAGTCTCCAAACCCCCTTTACAAATTGAACAAACCGATGTATCACTGATATGACGCTGAAGTCTTTCTGTATTAGTCATGAGAATTTGTTTGACAACCAACCAAACAAAAACACGCACTCGTTCGGGTACCGGAATCCTCCATACTAGTGAGTAAAAAGATTCCATATTCTGAGTTGGCGTCTCCACCCTAGTTAACAATCTGTAGGCCCAGTTGACAGTGAACTTTTCATCAGCAGTTTCTCCCCAGGACAAACGGTCCTTAGCTCCAGTGACCTTGTCCACCACCACCGCAGCGAGTTCTAACGTTAAATCTGCAGGAACATAAAGTGCAATATTAGAGTGTAACCACCCTGCCCCATCACGCCACATATCACATACTTTCACCAGGTCATACCCAGGTGGGAGCACACCTAACACCACGTCCACTAGAGGTCTCTCCGTAACCCATTTATCTGTCCAAAACTTGACCCGTGACCCGTCTCCAACCACCCAACGAAGTCCTTTTAGTACCACTTCCCGCAACCCAACACAAATGCTTCTCCAAGTAGATGACCAATGTCCCTTCTTGCTTAACCAAGTCAGGTCATGGACATCACCAACCTTATATTTCGCCCTCACCACTCTTGCCCATAAACTCGTGTCCTCACGTTAAACTCTCCATCCCACCTTTGCCAGTAACACCATATTCATATCATGCGATTTTTTAACACCCAGCCCACCCTCACGTTTGGGGAGGCACACTTGATCCCACCCAAGAAAATGCATCTTCCTCTGCTCTGAAGCCGATCCCCACAGAAAATCTCTAGATATCCTATTCAACTTAGCCAAGGTACTAACAGGCAATTTAATAGTACTCATTGTATGGATTGGAATAGAAGAAAGAACTGCTTTTGTAAGTGTGAGACGTCCTGCGAAACTCAACATTCGACCCCTCCAGCCAGCCAAATGAGAGGATACTCTCTCTACCACATCACCAAACGAATTCTTATTAATTCGTTTCTGCAGAATAGGCATTCCCAAGTATTTACCTAGTTCTCACATTGAAGAAATTCCACTCTCCACACTGATCAGATTCCCCAAGTCCCTTGACACATTCTCCGAAAATAAAATTTTGGACTTCTCCAACCTAACTTTTTGCCCCAAGGCAAGACAAAACCTCTCCAACACCGTTCTCACCACTCGAACTTGAGCCACAGAGGCTTCCGCAAACAAGATCAAATCATCCGCAAACCATATATGAGACAAGCTAGGCCCCCCATTTGACAACTTTATCGGCTTCCATCTCCTCTCCTTAATCTCATCATCAATCAAATGACATAAACTCTACATGCACAACACGAAAAGAAAAGGAGACAGTGGATCGCCTTGGCGGAGTCCTCGAGACGGCTCAAAAGAGTCTGTCCTTTCACCATTCCAAAGTAAACTCATTGTTGGATCATTTACACATTGCATTATCCAACAAAACCTAGTGATCAGACAAACCCGCAGCTCCAAGCGTCTCTTCTAAGAAGTCCCATCTAATTTTGTCATAAGCTTTCTCCAGATCAAGCTTCAACAGCATCCAACCTTTCCTCCCCTTCTTACGCCGCATTGAGTGGACCGCCTCTTGGACCACCACAATATTGTCAGAACATAGACAGCCAGGAATGAAACTTGATTGCGCCGGACCAACCAATGTTGACATAACACTCTTCAATCTCCCCACCATAGTCTTTGTATTGATCTTAAACAGCACATTACAAAGACTTATTGGTCTGAACTGCATAATTCGATCAGGTTTCACCACTTTGGGTATAAGCACAACCAAGGCATCATTCATACCTTCAGGTAGTATACCTGTCTGAAAGAACTCCAAAACAGTCTTCACCACTGATTCTCCAACGACATCCCAACACTCTTGGTAAAACACGGGTTGGAACCCATCAGGTCCCGGTGCCTTGAATTTTTCCATACTGCGCAAAGCTAACTCCACTTCCTCTGCGTTAAAAGGTTTCTCCAAACCCTCCTTTTCCGCTGGAGATAAAGGTAAGAAACCCTCGCAAGCAAGCTGCTCCCCTCCCAGCTCCACATCCGCCAGCGAGTATATCTTCGTATAATAATTCACAGCAAGCTGCTCTAACTCCTGTCCATCTGAAATCCATCTACATGTATCATCCTTCAGCCGATCAATTTGATTCCTCCTCCAACGTATAATAGTCGACCTATGAAAGAACTAAGTGTTACGATCTCCATGAACAACCCACTTCTCTCTCGACTTTTGAAACCAAAGTGTTTCCTCTTGTTCTAAGACAACATCGAACTCCTGCAAAAGAATCTCCTCACGTCTCAAAAGCGCATCTGACTGATCAGTAACGATACTCTCCTGAATCTCCTTGATCTCCCGCATTAATTTCTCCTTCTGCAAATTAATATTTCTAAAGATGTCACGATTCCACTGGCGTAGAAGTTTCTGTAAAAGCTTCAAAGCCTCCCGAGTAGTGACAGACTGATCCCAAGACGCTGACACCAAGTCTTTAAAACCCTGGTGTTGCAACCAAGCCACTTCAAAGCGGAACGATCTCCTCCTAGCATTCACCGCAGTCACTGGCGTCAACTGCACATACAACGGAGTATGGTCTGATGCCAGAGATGGAAGGTGAGTAACAACCGCATCCTGCAACTGTAACCGTGCTTGAGGGCAACACAACACTCGATCGAGTCGTTTTGCTACAAAGGTAATTCCTACTCTTCCTCTCTGCCATGTATACTAATTGCCCCTAAAGCCCATATCTATTAGAGACATGTTCTGTATCCATTCCCCAAAAGCAACTGAATCTGGCGATAGCATACCATTTGCCCCTATATGTTCGTTTAAACGGACAATAGTATTAAATTCCCCCTCATTACAAGGGGACCAACCCATGAACCAACAACCACCCTCAATTTCTCCCACAATCCACACCGTCGAGTCACTGATGGTGGTGCATACACCACGACCAAATTTACCGACTCCGTCCCATTCACTACCAAAGCATGGATATATTGGTCCGAGGAGTCAACTATCGTGAGCTCCCCGATACCCGATCACCACAACAACCATAGGCCACCACTTTGCCCAACAACATCCACCCGAAACACATTCTCAAACCCCAAACCTCGACAAATCTGGCCCGCTCTCTCGCCTCCCGCATGGGTCTCGAACACAACCAAGATATCGGTTTGAAACTTCTTAAGAAGGTAACGTATCGACCGCCGAAAGTTGGGTTTATTTGCCCCCCCCCGGCAATTCCACATCAAAATATTCATCATCAGAACACACCAATCTAGAAGAAAAACCGGGGCGACTCGTTATTGGGCTCTAGAACTCGTCGCATCCACCACCAACACATCTTTTGATACCAATCCCGGCCCAGTCGAAACATCCGCCTGATTTGACATCTCCAACTCAATCGAGACCATTGAATTACTCGTATCCTCCCCATCTCCACCCGCTTTAGACTCCGGCGGAACCAATATGAACACTCCTCCTGATCTCCCCACATTCTCACTCCCAATCCTCAATCTCTTACCATTCACTGACAAGCTTGTTTCATCTTTTGTTGGGCCGAAGACAAGTCTTTTAACGGGCCTTGTCGTTTTCAATTGCTTGGGCCTCGAAAGCATTCTCTCTACCCGTTTTACCAATCCCTCAAAAATTAACCCACTCCCACTTTTAGGCCCACCTTTAGGCCCAGAATTCGGTGGACCTAGATCGGAGCCAAACACCATTGCCTTCGCAGGCACGTCACTCCTGCCATCTACTCTCTGATCCAGGACAGATACATTTTCCTTATCCGTACCGTTCATGATTTTTGCCACTCTTCTCGGTGGAGTTGCCAAATCCTCCGTCAACCTTCCAAAACTATTCGATACGGGAATATTCGAGGGTTGATTCACCATCCGAGATTCCCGTAATGGCCCGCCCTTGTTTGACCATAGATTCCACATCCCGAACAAATGGTATTGAGTCCCTCGTAAGTTACATAATATCTCTCCCCATTAATCATGATCGAACCCTTCAATGGTCTCTTTAAATCAACCTCCACACAAACCCTTGCAAAACGAGCCCTCTCGAAATTTGACGTATTTCCATCCACTCAAATGATAGCATCCTTTTTTATCCATATTTTGCATTGTTCATACCTCTAACTTAGCATTTTTAGGTCATTTACTGTAGGAATTCACTTTTAGAGCATTTAGGGTGTTGCATTTCTGCATTTGCATATTTTGGATGAAAACAGGTGCTAAAGAGCCAAAAATTGGGAAAAACAAGGACAACTCGAGCATGTACCCGAAGGTGCCATCGAGCTGCAAGAAAAATTCCAAACCCCAACACGATCGAGGAGGATCCAAGAGCATAAAGAGTAACCCAAAGATCCACCCGAGGAGTAACTCGACTTCACCCTCGTGTACCCCATCGAGTAGATCATCGGGCAGGTCTGGGAAGCTAGGTCAAATGGGTTTCCATATATAAACCCCCTCTTCCCCTAGCTTGCAAATTAGCACGCTGCAGACCCTCAAACCAGAGAGCGAGAGCTTCTGTGAGAGAACTGGGCGACTCAACATTTTTCTTCTTGTTTTGCATTTTTATTGTGTAGTTTTCTTAGATTTCTATCATTTACTTTCTCTACTCTACTCTATCTTTTAATACAATGTCATTTTCATTCATTTTGATTGCTTTGTTATTCGCTTCTATGTCCGAGTAGTGTAGTAAAGTTTCTAGGGATGGGATAGATGATTTTTTGTTCTTGATCGGTTAGGATGCTTTAGTTGATTGTAAATGATTGATAGATTTCCTTCTAGATTGGTGCTCTTAATGCTGTCAGCAGACCAAAAGGTTGAGATTAGATCTAGGGCGTTTACAAATGTTACAGGCCGAAAGGAGTAGATAAAATGCTTGATTTAGCCAATGTTAGAGGTTTACTTAACTCTGAGTAACAAAATTAGATGAGTTTAAGTCTACTGACAATAATGAATCGTTCTTAATGCCTGCTTGTTCATATTGCTAGTGCGACAGTGTGGTAATGTGTTCAAGGTTGATTGTTGCTAGTGCGAAAGTGTGGTGACAAGGTCTTAGAGTTTCATTGTCTAGGAAATAATTGCTTGAGGCATGTAAGGCATTCGTACTGGTCTAGAACACTTAGGATTCGATTACCCCATCCTTAGGAACTTTCGTATTTTATTTATTTGCATTTCTTTCACTTACTCGACTACTTACCCGATCAGGTACACGATAACCTGTATCGAGTAATATCTCGAGCTGTTCATATCTCACCTGCATACTCGATCACCCCACTCGATCCTTTACTCGATTGCTTGCATCGAGTGCTTAGGTCGTGTGGTTTACTTGTTAATATTCTTTTACTTTGTTTATTTTAGGAAACGTTAGAACCAAAACCCTAATTTCTTGGCTTGACTTGCATTGTTCTGATCATATCCTTCCTGCTAGCAATACACAACCATTTGGTTCGATAACCCTTTGTACTACAACTGCATAGGGGATTGATACCCTGGATGAAAACCTGTCTATCAATTTGGCACCGTTGCCATTTGGTTGTTTTACTTTTGCTATGTTTCGGATTTTAGCGCTTGCTAGATCAAGTTCGTTTGTTTATATTTGGTTTGGATACTGACTTGTTTGCTTTCGCATTGTTATTTTTGAATCTCAGGTACAACCCGAGCACCCACCCGACCCTTCACTCGATCACCTGGATCGAGTTGATCCTTGTGTACACACTCGGACACATACCTGTGCATGAAAACACGATCCAGAGGTAGCCAGAACCTGAGTCCTTTCATCAACAACATCGACAGACCTCGGCTACTCAGACAACAACAAGTTCAACAAGAACCATCAATCATTGAGGAGACGATGAATAATCAGAACGGTCCACCAGCTCCTCAAGCAAGGACCAATATAGGAGCAAGAGATGCTCCATCTACTCACACTCAAAGGAATGGCATTGTGCCACCAGCTGTGCAGAACAATAATTTTGAGATCAAGAGTAGTTTCATCCAGATGATACAGAGCAATATGTTTCATGGATTGCCAATGGAGGACCCATTGGATCATCTGGATGAATTTGATAGGCTCTGTAGCCTCACTAGGATCAATGGAGTCAGTGAAGATGGATTCAAGCTCCGGCTTCTCCCATTCTCTTTGGGAGACAAAGCACGAATCTGGGAGAAATCGCTCCCTAAGGAGTCCATCACCACTTGGGAAGCGTGCAAGAAGGCATTCCTGGACAAATTCTTCTCCAACTCCAGAACCGCAAGGCTGCGAAATGACATTTCAGTCTTTGTTCAGAGGAACAACGAAACGTTCAGTGAAGCTTGGGAACATTTCAAGGGATACACTACTCGATGTCCACATCACGGATTCAGTAATGCTTCATTGCTGAGCACACTTTACGGAGGCGTGGTTCCCAAGATACGGATGCTGCTGGACACCGCAATCCATGGTAACTTCCTCAACACAGATGTTGATGAAGGTTGGGACCTAGTTGAGAACTTGGCTCAATCTGATGGCAACTACAATGAGGAATATGATCGCTCTGTGCGATCTACAGGAGAAGAAGATGCCAAGTACAAGAGGGACATGAAAGCCCTCAATGACAAGCTCGATCAGCTCCTCAACCAGCAGAAGCATGTTCATTCTATAACAGAGGAAGAGCAGTTTCAACAACAAGATGGGGAGACTATGCAACTAAAGGATGTTAACTACATCAACAACCAAGGAGGCTACAACAACTACAAGCCAAACCTGACCGTGCCTTAACAACACCCGATGCACAGTCCGATACCCATGTCGGGTTCCTCCTCGCTGGATTTGCTATCCTTGATGCACAAAATCCTATACACTCAGAAGACGGACATGATCACCATTAATGCAAGATTCGACAATCTCGCTTGTCGTCTGTCAGACAATTTCCAAGAACTGCATGACCGATTTGATGCCTTGGGTTCCCGAATTCAAGTGATTACGGATAACTCGGCTTCCACCTCTAACAGTCACATGAAATCTGCAAACGCGATCGCCCTACGAAGTGGCCGATAATTACCCCCTTAAACAGTACCACAGGACATCACTGAGGACAGTAATGATCTAGATGGGGAGGATCTTGGTGAACCGACCACTTCTGCTGAACAACAACGCCACTCCCCAGGACAACCCGATGCTCAATCCGATCCTCTACCCGACCTCACTACTCGGACAGGCGATCGGGTTGACCCTCCAGTACCTTTGCCTCCTGCAGACAACCCGGGAAGAGAAAAGCAGAAAGAAAGGAGATTCATTCCCCCACCTTACAAACCACCTCTGTCGTTCCCTGGACGATTTCGCAAGGAACTCCTGGAGAAGTACAAGGCATTGTTTGAAAAACAGATGCAAAAACTCGAACTTCGCATGCCCCTAATGGACGCCTTCACTTTGATTCCCCCTTACCAGAAATTTCTGAAGGATGCAGTTATGGAGCGGATCAAGCAAGTACAAGGGATGGTTATACTCAATCATGAGTGCAGTGCGATAATCCAGAGGACTACCGCGCCTAAGAATCTGAGCGACCCCGGATCTTTTACTTTACCTTGCTTGATCGGACCATTGAAATTCAGAAGATGTCTTTGTGATTTGGGAGCATCAGTCAGCTTGATGCCACTCACTGTAGCTAAACGTCTTGGATTCGAGAAATTCAAGCCTACCGACATCCAGCTGGTTCTGGCTAATCGAACTACGAGGTTGCCAAGAGGAGTTTTGGAAAATCTGCCGGTCAAAGTAGGGTCAGTAGACGTACCAACCGACTTCGTAGTTTTGGAAACGGATGTGGAGCCAAGTGATCCGCTTATCTTAGGACGACCATTTTTAGCCACCGCGGGAGCAATAATTGATGTGAGGAACGGGAAGATCGATCTGAAGCTCGGGGAAGACCTCACTATGCAGTTTGACATTCGGGAAACTATGAAAAAACCTACAATAGCTGGTCAAACATTTCGGATAGAAGAGTTAGAAAAACTGCATGAGGAAGCATTTGAGGAGGTTGCGATAGGGGATTGCGACAAACAGCTTTGACAAATGATGGTAAGGAGGGATTCCTGCATCAAGAAACGGAACTCTACAAGGAATTGCTTGATAGAAAGGGAGTAGTGCTTGACAATAGAAGTTTGGACAAGTCAGTAGTCAACTCCTAAATCATGTCCTGCAGTTGCTCAACACCGACAAACCCGGACACTGACCCGATCGCCCCATCGAGTAGAGTGATCGAGCACCACCTCGAGCAGCAACTCCAAATCACCAATGATTGGCCCGAATCTAAGGCACCTAAAGTGGAACTAAAACTTCTACCAAATGGGCTAAGGTACGCTTTCTTAGGACTTAATTCAACTTATCCGGTAATCGTTAATTCTAGCCTGCCTGAGAAGGAATTGAAATTGCTTTGCACTCAATTAAGAAACAATAGGAGAGCAATAGGCTACACTTTAGATGATATCAAGGGTATATCCCCTGATCTTTGCACTCACCGGATAAACCTTGAAGATGAATTGTACTCTAGTATAGAACCTCAGCGTCGCCTAAATCCGAACCTGAAAGAAGTGGTGAAAAAGGAGATTCTGAAGCTGCTCGACGCTGGAGTTATCTACCCTATCTCTGATAGTACTTGGGTGTCCCCTGTGCAATGTGTCCCGAAGAAAGGAGGAATCACTATCGTCAAAAACGAGAAAGATGAGCTAATTCCCACAAGGACGATAACTGGTCATCGAATGTGTATCGACTATAGGAAGCTTAACGCAGCCTCGAGGAAGGATCATTTCCCCCTGCCTTTCATTGACCAAATGCTGGAACGACTAGCTAATCATCCTTCCTACTGCTTCCTTGATGGGTATAGTGGATTTTTCCAAATCCCAATACACCCTGCTGACCAGGAGAAGACAACGTTCACCTGCCCTTATGGAACTTTTGCCTACAAGAGGATGCCTTTCGGTTTATGCAACGCTCCCGCAACTTTCCAAAGATGCATGACATTTATCTTCTCTGATTTAATAGAAGAAATGGTGGAGGTTTTCGTGGAAAATTTTTCGGTTTATGGAGATTCTTTCTCGCCGTGTCTGTCAAACCTCTGCAAAGTGCTAAAAAGGTGCGAGGAAACCAATCTAGTGCTAAATTGGGAAAAGTGCCACTTTATGGTCCAGGAAGGAATAGTTTTGGGGCACAAGATCTCAGAAAAGGGGATAGAGGTCGACAAGGCTAAGATCAAAGTGATGGTTCAGCTGCAGCTTTTTAGGGCACGCAAGGTTCTACAGGAGAGTCATTAAGGACTTTTCTAAGATCGCACGACCATTAACACGGCTACTCTGTAAGGAAGCGGAGTTTATTGCTGACAAAGACTGTTTAGATGCCTTCAACAAGATAAAGGAGGCTTTGGTGAGTGCACCAATAGTCCAAGCTCCTGGCTGGGACCATCCCTTCGAGATTATGTGTGACGCGTCAGACTACGCTGTGGGAGCAGTATTAGGTGAGAGAATAAATAAAAAACTCCATGTGATCTACTACGCCATCAGGACCATGGACGATGCCCAGACGAGATATGCCACAACTGAAAAGGAACTCCTTGCTGTAGTTTTCGCGTTCGAGAAGTTCAGAAGCTACTTAGTCGGTTCTAAGGTGATTTTCTACACGGATCATGCCGCCCTACGGTACATTTACTCGAAAAAGGACACCAAACCCAGGCTCCTCAGATGGATCCTTCTTCTGCAAGAATTCGACATAGAAATCCTGGATAAAAAGGGGATTGAAAACGGAGAAGCAGACCATTTGTCAAGAATTAGAATCGAAGACCCACTCCCAATCGACGATTCAATGCCCGAGGAAAGACTGATGCACATCGCCTTCTTGGAAGAAATGAGCCACACGATCGGACACACGATCGCCCACTCGATCCCCGAGTCAACCGGGTCGATCGAGTTCATGGCTATCGAGTCGGCTAAGCTCCCTTGGTACTCAGACTTCGTGAACTACATGGTCTGCGTTGAAATTCCCAAGGACTATGACGCTCATAGAAAGAAAAAGTTCTTCAGAGATGTCAACAGCAACTACTGGGACGAACCTTATCTTTACAAGAAAGGTACGGATGGCCTGTTCAGAAGATGTATAGCAGAAGAGGAAGTTCAGGGAGTATTGGAGCACTGTCAGGGGTCCGCCTATGGAGGACATTTTGCAACCTTCAAAACAGTCCAAAAGATACTCCAAGCTGGTCTTTGGTGGCCAACAATGTTCAAGGATGCACAGCTCTTCATAGTACAATGTGATTCGTGCCAGAAAATGGGCAACATAGGTCAACGAAATGAAATGCCTCAGCAGCCAATCTTAGAAGTCGAAATTTTTGACGTCTGGGGAATTGATTTCATGGGACCTTTCAACCCACCCTCGAATGGAAACATGTACATCCTAGTGGCGGTCGACTATGTCTCGAAATGGGTAGAAGCAATCGCCAGTCCGACGAATGATCACATTACCGTAATAAAGATGTTCAAAAGCATTATCTTCCCCAGATTTGGAATCCCAAGAGTAGTGATCAGTGATGGAGGAACCCACTTCATCAAAAGGGTTTTCGATGGCTTGCTGAAAAAGCACGGAGTCAAGCATAAAGTCGCGACAGCTTATCACCCACAAACCAGCGGACAAGTGGAAGTGAGCAACAAACAGATTAAAGCGATATTAGCCAGAATTGTAGGAATCACAAAAAAGGACTGGGCATTCAAGCTAGATGATGCACTTTGGGCTTACAGGACCGCCTACAAAACACCGATTGGGCGGACACCTTTCCAGCTTCTTTACGGAAAAAACTGTCACCTTCCGGTCGAGGTAGAATACAAAGCAATGTGGGCGACCAAGCTGCTCAACTTAGATATAAAGACCGCCCAGGAAAAGAGAGTAATGGATCTCCACGAACTCGATGAGATACGGCTGGAGGCTTATGATAATTCGAGAATCTACAAGGAAAGAACCAAAGCTTTTCATGACAAGAAAATCTGACACAAGGATTTAAAAGCTGGAGACAAAGTCCTTTTGTTCAACTCAAGGCTTCGGCTATTTCCTGGGAAGCTCAAGTCAAGATGGTCAGGACCCTTCGAAATTAAGGACGTTTTGCCCTATGGAGCGGTCACTCTTCTTGATAACAATAAGAAAGAATTCACTGTGAATGGACAGAGAGTGAAGAGGTACATGGCAAATGAGAGCACAGAGGAGGAATCATCTCTACATCTCGACGATCCCACGCCAGTCTGAGATGAATTGAAAGTCAAGCTTAGAGACTATAAACAAGCTCACTTGGGAGGAAATCCCAAAGGCAGGTCTATAAACAAGCTCAATCAATCTGATGCTGGTCTGAGTAAGTCGTCAGTGCGCATTTCTGAGCTCTCCGACGAGCACACACCGGCACCTGCTGAAGCCAGAGACGACCCAGACTACACGTTGGCGAGTATGGAGGCTGTTTCAACCTCCTTCTTCACCAACCCATGAGGTACCACTTTCATCCGATCTTTGTATATAACATTGCATTTAGTTTAATTCATTTTGTGTGATTCTTGGATTCTTTTTCAAACTTTTATTTACACAGGGACTGTGTAATTTAAGTTTGGGGGAGGGTCCTAGAATGTATTTAACATTGTGTCTTATTTTCTCATTATTATTTTAAATTTTTGCATGCTAGTTTTATTCATTTGAGTCTGCATTGCATCTATGTGCACTAAAAAACCAAAAAAAAAAAAAAATTGAAAAATTTTAAGGAAAAGAAAAGAAAAGAGTGTTCATGTAGTTGCATTTGCATATTAGGATTGAGTCTAGTTTGTTTCATATAGGATTGTCGCATATGCATCTTAGGGGACAATGATTAAAACCACCTTGTTTAAAATCAAACATTAGGATTGAACCTATAGCCCTTAGTCACAGTTCATTGTTGCTAGATCAGTCTTTGGAAAAAAATGAAAAATGTTTGCTTAGACCCTTTATGTCGATTGAATGCTTCCTCCACTTGCTTGAGCATTAGAACATCTCTATATTATTGGATTTAATTTGAACTATAATTGTCTTGCTTATGGAATTTGAATACTTTCTCATGGTAACTCCAAACTCGGGTTAGCAGTCCACTTTTTACCAATCTTTTCGTTTAACCCGATTCGTTTTTCCTACCCATGAACCCAAACCTTTCTTTCAAACCTTGTTGTGAATTGTTGAGTGAGGCCTCTTTCATTGTGCTATAGCTTGTGAAACCTTGAGAGTATTGAGAACGACAAAGAACTGCCTCTTGATTTAGCTAAGTTAGAATTTGAACTAGCTAATAGATTCGGTTTTGAAGGTTAGGTGGTTAGAATGATTATTTGGGGTTGGGTTGTGGAATAAAAAAAAAGGGAAGAAGAAAAAGTCCCTAAGGTTAGCGGTAGCGGCAGCGACAGCGGCAGCGACAGCGTCAAACATTACCGCAGGTTGTTGTTCGTTTCGTCGCCGCTATCTCTGCGGCTGACGCTGCCGCAGCCGCAAGTATTCTGTTCATTTTATTAACGCTGCCGCTGCCGCAACCGCTGGTTTTGTGTTCGTTTTGCTGACGCTGCGGCAATTTTACACTCAATTCTTATTTTATATTTATAAATTTGTATCATTATATTTTAAATCAAAAAATTGTAATTTAAATCTTTTATAACCAGAAAATATTTTTAATTTTAGCTGGTAATAATTTTAGCTGGTAATATAGTTATAACAACATATTTTTGTGATAAATCATGAGCTAAATTAAAACAAAAATAATAAACCAAAACATTGGACGAAAAGTAATACACAAAGTTATAAAAAAAAAAGTAGTCGAAGTCTTTATAACTAAAATAATAAATGAAGTCATAAACAAAAAGAATAGCCGAACTCGTAAAAATTTCTAATAAGGTAAACGGCCTTGACCATATTCATTCGTGATGTTTTGACGCAGAGCTTCCATTGCTCTATCACCGGTCGGCTCATATGCAATATGTTCTTCTTCTTCTTCTTCTTTTTTTTCTTCTTCTTCTTCTTCTTCTTCTTCTTCTCCTTCTCCTTCTCCTTCTCTTTCTCCTTCTCCTTCTTCCTCTTCTCTTTCTTCTCCTTCTCCTTCTTCTTCTCCTTCATCACCATGATATCCTTCTGTACTTTGCCAATGTACAAAATCATGATCTTCCCTATGTGAATCCCGTATGAAGTTGTGTAGTGCCATCGTTGCCGTTACGAGTTTAATCCACTTAATGAGACCATATTTTGGATGCTTACGATCCAAAATCCTCCATTTTGCTTTCCACACTCCAAATGTCCTTTCAATCACAGATCGCAGACCTAAATGCTTTCTGTTGAACAACTCTCGTGCACTTACTGGTGGTCCTCCTCTAGCAAACTGACCAAGATGATATCGCAAACCACGATGTGGACCAAGATACCCTATCCTTGTGGGATACCCAGAGTCAACAAGATAGTACTTCCCACTAGGAGGATGTGGGAAAAAAGGTTCATACCTCGCACAATGAGTCAAGACCTTTGTATCATGTGCTCTACCAGGTACACCAACATATGCGTATATGAACTTCATATCGAAGTTACATATAGCAAGAACATTTATTGTAGGTTCTTGCTTTCTACCTTTATATGCTTCTGCAGATCGACTTGGAGGACGAACCGGGATATGAGTTCCATCAAGTGCTCCAACACAATCTTTAAAGAATGGCCAATATCGATCATCATTCCTCAAAACAGGGTTTACTCTCGTAAATTCACCTTCTTGTGGCTTTAGTGTATCTGCTGCAAACTTAATGAGAGCACTCAAAACATCATCAACCTTCCTTTTCACTGTATCCAATGACCGCTGATATCTTGCAGCTATATCTCGGATAGTTTTATCCTGACCAACGACCTCAAGAAACATGGCAACAGATTCCTCAATGTAGACATTTTCAGACTCTAGTAATCCATAAAGCCTCAAAAGTTCTTTGGTTCATTCGGAGAATGTCATTACATTGTGTATCTGATCCATGCATAAGTTGTTGGACATGACGCCATCCTGCTCCTCGATCTGTTCTATGACTTAACCTCTCTGCAGTAAGTGAATCAATCAAACCAAGTTCATCATCATCATCACCATCATCATCACCCACATCCATCTTCTAATCATCTACAAAACCATAGAATAGTTGCCATAAATAAACTAATTGCCAAACACAACCGAAACTCGTTAATCGTTCATAACACAACAATGTTCATAACATAACCAAAACCAAAACTCGTTCATAACACAACCAAAACCAAAACTCGTTCATAACACAACAAAACCAAAACTATAACACATGCAATGTCATGATCTGATTCATAAACACTACATATCATCAAGTTTCCTTCTAGTCATAAGCTCCAAAAAACTAATCTTATCTTCAGCACTAGTAAAAGCTATAAAACCCCGCCTGGTTGCTTCATCTGCTATAAGATGCTGAACTGTTGCTTTGTAAAATGAATACCACTTCATAATTCCAGGCAATCCATTAAGTGTCTCTAATACACTCTCAACACTTGATGCATACTCACGCTCCAACATCTGCTCCGCTATTTTATTCTTCTTCTCAAGAGCTTCGGTCCGTTTTATAACAGCTTCAACAGCCATATCTTTCTCCCTACGCCTTTTTTTTGCTCTTGAACTTCCAACTTGGGTTTGTGTTTGAGTCTGTTTCTCTACCGGTGTTGGCATATCTTTGTCAACAGAATCAACTTCATCATCATCATCACATATGGTGGAAGCACTTACAGAGTGAGGGAAGCAATCAAATCGTATGATGATGGGTTCATTGATGAAATTATAACAGACATGAAATGAAACCAACAGACAACACAAAAGAAGAAAGAGTCAAGTTAATGATGAAATTATAAACCACATGAAACTAAATTACACAGAAACTTCTAAATATCCTGAGTCAATCTATGTGGTCAAGCAGATAAAAAATGATAGCTCTTACAAATGCCCTGATGCGATGGAGAATATCTTTATCGTTTTCCCTTGTCGTCCACCCTTCTCATGCTCCTGAAAAGATGATAGATAGATATAACAAGATTAAAATTGTTGCAAAGGTAGCCCACATGTTAGAATCAAATAGAATTGAGATGAAACAGGTTTACAACAATCATACAAGTTATTCTAGATTACAAAAGCTACTCACTTTTTTGGAATCTCCCTTCATTGATTGTTGACGACCAAGACAAAATTTAAATACACTTTTAAATACACTTTTAAATACACTTTGTATCACTTCTAAATACACTTTTCACAAATAGTAACGAGTAAAGAAGAGTGACCAAGACAAAATTTAAATTTAAACTAAAGCTATGGAGTGAAATGAAACCATAAAGCTACTAAATTTGATAACCTTTCATCTGAATAATTCAAGAGTTAAAGTGAACTAAGAATTCAAAAACAAAACAAGTGAGCCGAGAATTATTCAAATGTTTAAGAACCCAGAATTATTCAAATGTTCAAATATTCAAAAACCCAGAATTATTCAAATGTTCAAATGTTCAAAAACCATTTTTGTAACTGAGTGAGCCGAGAGATAGAGATATGGGGAGATAGAGAGAGAGAGTGAAGATAGAAATTGTACCTTTGCAGATTGAACAGGGCCACGAAGAGAGAGGATGATGAAATAGAGAAGCTGTTCACCGAGTTTTGGATTGAAATGGCAATTACCCAGAGAGAGATAGAGATGACGAAGCTTTCGCTTAGAGAAGAAGAAGTCTAACCATGGAGGCCATGGAGGCGACGAAGAAAGAAGATGAGAATGTTTTGTAATTTTAGGGTTAGTTGTTTTGTAATTTTTTGAAGATAACAATGGTGTTTCTGTCATTTAACACACATATCGCAACTTTTAAGTCGCTGACGTTGAATTTATTCGGCGTCCAAAATTTTTAACCGCAGGACGCTGCGTCTGCCGCTGCGTTATGCCGCATCTATTGGCGGCGACCAAACGAACAGCTTAACTTGCGTCTGCCGCAGCCGCACCTACTTGCGGCGACCAAACGAACAGCCCCATAGTCTCCTAGAAAAAAAGAGAAGAATATATCTACATTAGGGCATGTTTATAGGGAGATCAGTTTAGGGTGTTCTTAGAGTATAAATATTGTGAAAATAATGTAAGATCAGTAGTTAAGAACTTTTGTTAAAAAGTTAGTTATTGGGAGAACATGTTTAAGATCTTAATATTTAATAAATACATAGATTAATGTTTAATAAAAATTTTAAGAATGTTTAATACTATTTAATAATATAATCTTTATTAATATTCTTAAACATATTACAATTATAAAAATTTATAAAATAACATTTTAATTGCAAACTTATAAAACTTTTACTAAAATTCAAAATACAATGCCATATTTTTATGAAACAAAAAAAAACATTGTAAATAAAATTTTAAAAAAAAACAAACAAACATATTACTTAATTAATTAAATAAGACAAACATTTTATTTAATTAATACATAGATTAATGTCCAAATTTATTCCATATATTTTCAACCAATCCGAAAGAGACACGTCACACAAGATCAGGCCCAAGAACAGTTCTAGAATAAGATCAGTGAGCCTGATCTTAAGTCCACTATTCAATTATTTTCATTTTTAAAATGCCTAAGAACACCCCATGTGTTCTCCCTATAAACATGGCCTTAGGAGTTTAGCAAAGAAAAGAAAAAAAAAAGAAAGAGAGCTAGAAGTTTAAAGTTTAAAAGTCTAAACCTTAGGGAGTAAAAAAGGAGAGTTAAAATCAAGGATGTGGGTAGTTTAAATTCTAGGGGGTTTAAATAAATAAATAAAAATGAAAATGAGAGTGAATGAGAAAAGGGTAGATCATCAAGAGTTAAGCTTTGTATGCCCAAATTGTTCTCAGTCTTAGATAGTTTTTACAATTGTCTAGCATTCCATCTTTTGAGAGAAAACCACCCAAAGAATTTGTTTGAAACCACCTTACTAAAAAGCCTTACCCTTGAAACCGATTGAGCTTGATTCACCTTCCATTTGCAAGAATTCGCCAAACACTTAATTGAATGTGAAAGAGATGTTCCTTATCTTTAGTTGGAGGTTGAGCTAGATCGATGCATGGTAATAAGCATAGAAAAATATTTGTAAGTATGTTGATTGATCTTAGCACCATTAGACTATCTTTAAGGACTATAGCTTGAATCTTTCGGTTAGCATCTTAAGGTTATGAGTCCCCACTTTCAAACCGTACCCTCTTACTTCCTTGCTAGAGGACTAGCAAGATTTAAGTTTGGGGGTCTGATGGCTCTCTAATTTACATGTTTTTAGCATCCTTTTTTGTCCATATTTTGCATTGTTCATACTTCTAACTTAGCATTTTTATGTCATTTACTGTAGGAATTCACTTTTAGAGCATTTAGGGTGTTGTATTTCTGCATTTGCATATTTTGGATGAAAACAGGTGCTAAAGAGCCAAAAATGGGGAAAAACAAGGACAACTCGAGCATGTACCCGAAGGAGCCATCGAGCTGCAAGAACAAGTCCGAACCCCAACACGATCGAGGAGGATCCAAGAGCATGAAGAGTAACCCGAAGATCCACCCGAGGAGTAACCCGAATTCACCCTCGTGTACCCCATCGAGTAGATTATCGGGCAGGTCTGGGAAGCTAGGTCAAATGGGTTTCCATATATAAACCCCCTCTTCCCCTAGCTTGCAAAGTAGCACGCCGCAGACCCTCAAACCAGAGAGCGAGAGCTTCTGTGAGAGAACTGGGTGACTCAACATTTTTCTTCTTGTTTTGCATTTTTATTTTGTAGTTTTCTTAGATTTCTATCCTTTACTTTCTCTACTCTACTCTATCTTTTAATACAATGTCATTTTCATTCATTTTGTTTGCTTTGTTATTCGCTTCTATGTCCGAGTAGTGTAGTAAAGTTTCTAGGGATGGGATAGATGATTTTGTGTTCTTGATCGGTTAGGATGCTTTAGTTGATTGTAAATGATTGATAGATTTCCTTCTAGATTGGTGCTCTTAATGCTGTCAACAGACCAAAATGTTGAGATTAGATCTAGGGCGTTTACAAATGCTACAGGCCGAAAGGAGTAGATAAAATGCTTGATTTAGCCAATGCTAGAGGTTTACTTAACTCTGAGTAACAAAATTAGATGAGTTTAAGTCTACTGACAATAATGAATCGTTCTTAATGCCTGCTTGTTCATATTGCTAGTGCGACAGTGTGGTAATCTGTTCAAGGTTGATTGTTGCTAGTGCGAAAGTGTGGTGACAAGGTCTTAGAGGTTCATTGTCTAGGAAATAATTGCTTGAGGCATGTAAGGCATCCGTACTGGTCTAGAACACTTAGGATTCGATTACCCCATCCTTAGGAACTTTCGTATTTTATTTATTTGCATTTCTTTCACTTACTCGACTACTTACCCGATCAGGTACACGATAACCTGTATCGAGTAATACCTCGAGTTGTTCATATCTCACTTGCATACTCGATCACCCCACTCGATCATTTACTCGATTGCTTGCATCGAGTGCTTAGGTCGTGTGGTTTACTTGTTAATATTCTTTTACTTTGTTTATTTTAGGAATCGTTATAACCAAAACCCTAATTGCTTGGCTTGACTTGCATTGTTCTGATCATATCCTTCCTGCTAGCAATACACAACCATTTGGATTGATAACCCTTTGTACTACAACTGCATAGGGGATTGATACCCTGGGTGAAAACTTGTCTATCACACACCACGAGCGATTCCAAACAAGATCCTTTAATGATAGAAATTCGCTAGAAATTCGCTAGACGGACCCAGACCGGCGTTGTGGATATCTCATCCCTCAACGGATCAAACTCCAGCGTCCAGGCTTGCACTAACAGATAACTCCCAAACATCCTCCACGGTCCTCCCGTCAACGCAGCCAAATACTCCTCCTCCACGCCAAAGCGAATCATAAAAAGGTGCCTCGGAAGATCTATAACAGATATTGAGCCACTATGTTTCCACAACTCCGTTAACCGCCGACTCAAAGCCGCTATTGGAACACTACGTCCTAACACTTTCACTATCATGCAATGTTTCCACAGACTATTCATGGCGTCTAAAACCTCCCTCCCAATTGTCACCACAGGCTCCCCATCTTCCCTATTAGGAAATTCCAGGGAGAGTCGTTCATCCACAAAGCTACCATCCACTACCTCTTCTGGTACCAACCTACCTCCCACGCTCCCTCTGGTCACCTTCCGAACCCATGAACCCGGTGCATCCGGCGGTTCTCCTGGGGGCCTTTCCTTCTCACCAATCTCTTCCATCGTCGCATCCTGCCCCTCCCCACTCAAACCCTAAAATCGCCACTCAGAGACATTTTTTTCTCTGTAGTTAGATGTTTATTAGGTCAACTCTTGACCTCATTTCTAAACCAGCAAAAAGTTAAAGATAGTGAGAGAGATTTCGAGAACACCCCTATTAATACCGGTTCATAGTGAACCAAATCAAACCGGTGACCGAATCAAAGAAAACAAAAAAATTGAGAGTAAAACAAAGGAACCGTAAATAACCGGAAACAGAAGAAACCCTAACTATATATACAACTCACTCATCGTCTTCCTCCATTTTCGTTTCCTCGCTTCTCCTAAAACTCAAAAAAGCAATACAAGCTTCTAGTAGCTTCCTACTCCTCAAATCTTCTTGGTAACTCTTGTTTCAATTGTCTCTCAATCCGCTCTCTTTGTGAATTTAATTTCAGTTTCTTGACTAATTTGGGTTTATCTTTTTCGTTCCTGCAGAAAAAAATGAAGGTTGCTGCTGCTTTTCTCCTTGCTGTTTTGGGCGGAAACGCTAATCCTTCTGCTCAGAATATCAAAGATATCATCGGAGCTGGTAAAATTTGTGTGTTCTGAATGTGTTTACTGTGAAAGAATTAGTAGTAGCAATGTTGGTTTGGGAAGATTCTGCATTTGCTTTGTTTAAGTTGTTAGAGGTTAAGTTTTGATTTTTGGAGCTAATGATGAGAGTTTTGTGATTTGTTGATTCAAAGGCCTTTGTTTTTTGTTATAGATGATTATATGGGTTTGTGTAGTGAAGTATATGTTTATTGTGTGTTTTGTTCTGTAGTTGGTGCTGATGTTGATGGAGAGAGCATTGACCTTCTTTTGAAAGAAGTGAGTGGTAAGGACATTGCTGAGCTGATTGCTTCCGGTAGGGAGAAGTTGGCTTCTGTGCCATCTGGTGGTGGTTGTGGTGCTGTTGCAGCTGCTCCATCAAGTGGTGGTGCTGCTGCTGCTCCTGCAGCTGCTGAGAAGAAAGAAGCTAAGAAGGAAGAGAAAGAGGAGTCTGATGATGTAAGCATTCGATTACTTACTCTTTGTTATGATCTTGATTCGGGTTCTTGATATTGGTCTTTGATCTTGAAATGCAGGACATGGGATTCAGTCTCTTCGAGTAAGATTATCGCACACGGTCATGAGTCGAGATTTTGTTTTTGGTACTCTTAGTGGAACCATTTTTTGCTCCTCTCTTGTAGTTCTTTGTTATCAAAGATTCTTGGATTACGAATTTTACTACTTAGATAATGAAGCAAGAAGATTTTTTTCTTTTGGATTTACATGATGATTCAATGCCCTCTCTATTGCTTAGTAATTAACCTGGTATGAGCTAATTTACATAGCTCAAAGCCTCAAAGTATATCATAAAAAAAAAAAAAAAAAAATTGTTACGACGTTAATTGAAATGTCATGGAGATCATTAATAATATGTGTAGATATCACTATATATTTCAAACGAGTGTGAAGTTTATTATCGCTAGTAGAGACACCATCCTCCTGACTCCTGAGAAGTGATGCTTAGACGAGATTGAGCCAGACACGTAGCTAGAACTCAAAACTAGGAGGGCATGCGTTTAAGTAAAAGAGTGAAAGATTCTCATGAACCAGTACATGAAATTAGAATGTGGCCTATGGTGACACCACACACAACACCAGGTACATAGCCTATAGCTGCTGCTGTCCAGCTCAATACCGTCTTCTTCCTTTTCATCATCATCATCTTGCTTTGTTGCTTCTTCTCTGCTGCAGGTTTTTTGGAGAAGAAGACCGCAAAGTCTGGGATTCTCTGCGAATGAAGAACTATTCTGGCTTTGAAACTGAGTGCCTTGTGGTATTGCACCTTCAAGCCTGTTGTAAGAGAAGTTCATCCGCTCTAGAAACGTGAGTGTCCCTAGTTCTGGTGGGATTCTGCCGGATAATTTGTTTTGAGATAGATCTAATGATTCAAGATTGGTCAAGTTCGACAGAGATGGTGGGATACGGCCTACGAAAGCGTTGTTTGACATGTTGAGCACAATCAGTTCCTTGAGTAAACCGATGGATTCAGGGACCTCTCCTTCATATCTGATTCCAGGGACATCGATGGTTTTGAAGATTGTGAAACCACTCCCAACTAGAACCATCTTCAATCCTTTGGCCGTCATAGTCACTGAGTTATGATAGTTTCCAGCGTTACGTTCCGCATACCTACTCGGCATATCATCGATAATGACTAACTGTTTTAAATACTTGATCTGCGTATGATATTCTACAATGTCCACGACCAATGACATTGCACTCCAAAGCGCAAAGTAATCTGATGGCAAGACTCCAGTGAAGCGGTTATCTGAAATGTCAAAGAGTCGCAGCTTAGGGAAACTCAAAGAATCTCCAGGAGAAGATATTGGTCCATAGAATTCGTTAGAACGAAGGACAAGAATCTGTAAATCGGGCAACGATCCCAACCAGAATGGAAATGTGTCACTGATTCTGTTGTTTTCCACGTTCAGAAACTCGAGTTCAGTACAATTGACAAGAGACTTGGGAAGATCTCCTGATAACTTGTTGTGACCAACATTAAGTGATCTCAAGTAATCACTGATAGATCCCTCTGCAAGAATACCAGAAAGGGTGTTATTCTGAAGATGCAGGACTGAAATACGAGTGAAGTATTTAAAACACCGTGGAATCGAACCGCTGAAGTTGTTGTTGGATAAAACAAGTGTGTCAAGAGAAACCAATTTGCACACTGCCCTAGGAATCTCTCCTGAAAACTGATTAGCAGAGCCGAAAAAGAACTTTGTAGAGTTTGGTAACAAAGGAAGATCATGGAATGTGTTTGAACTTATATCAAGCATTTGTAGTTCACTTCTTTGAATAACACTCGCTGATCCTCCAAAACCACTAAAAGAATTCTGAGAAATGTTTAAAAACCACAACTCTGGCAGTGTCCATAACCACTCTGGTACTTGGCCTTCAATATGATTGGCAGAGATGTCTAATACGACAAACAGCTGGTTTCGGTTTGTAGAAACTTGGGAAACTCAACAATATTGCAGGAAGATAAACTCAAGGTGGATATGGATGAGGAAATATGCAGAGTTGAATTGATCTTCAGATTAATCCCTGAAAGATCCAAATAATCAAGTGACATGAGAAGATGTGAGAAAACACTCGTGTCAACCATGCTTCTTGTGTTAATATAAGATAGGTCAAGGAACGTAAGTGACTTGAGACGCAAGAAGATACTGAAATCGACAATGCCCCTCCCTCTGTTCCATAAAGAGAGGTCAAGATAAGAAAGATTGACTAGTTTCGATATAGATCCCGGGATTGGTCCATTGAAATTGTTTTCTCCAAGGAATAAGACTTTAAGTTTAGATGCAAAAGAGATATTTCCAATCTCAAGAGGACCACTGAAGTCGTTTCTTCCTAGGTCAAGTTGGATCAACGAAGGTATCATGAAGAGAGATGAAGGAATTGATCCCGAAAACAGATTTTCGTTGATCTCAAAATCCTCCAGTTTGGTGAGTGTACTCATGTTACATGGGAGCATACCTTCGAACTGGTTAGAACGAATGTCGAGCGAGGTGAGCTCGGTCCAGTTAAGTAGCACATGAGGAAAGTTGCCACTGAGCTTGGTCGATACAATTTTCAAATATCTTAGCCGGTTTAGGTTGCTCATCGAATCTGGTAGTTCCCCGGAGAAGCTATTAAAAGAAAGATCAAGATCAGTGAGGTAAGAAAGATTTCCAAGTGAAGAAGGAATCTTTCCAAAGAGATTGCATTCACGAAGGCTCAAAACCCTCAAATACTTGAGGTTGCCGATGGAATGTGGTAGAGTACCCGAAAAATAATTGTATGAAAGATACAGGTTGTGAAGATGTTGTAGTCTAAACAAACTACTATTAGATCTCAAAGGGCCATTGAGAGCACTGCCCTTGAGGTCTAGCAGAACCACCTTACCGGTCTTAGGATCACAAGAGATACCGTCCCAATAACAGCAATCAGTGTTGTTCCTCCACAACTCGTACTGCAACGACTCCTCGACATAGAACTCGTTCTTGAACTCCCAAAGAGCATTCCTCTGGTCTGGACGACACAAGTGCTTAGCTCGAGAACCAAACATAAGTACTGAGTTAGAAAGTGACAAGATTATCAAACAAAGTCTCCATATTATCATCTTCCACTCACTACAAGAATACATCATATCACCTCTCTTTTTCTCTGTTGTGACTTGTTTTAACAAGTTATGTTGATAAATTCTTGACTCTAGAAGCATAGATGGTCTCTTACGTTTATAGGAAAAATATTAAAGCTTGACTTAACAAGTCTCCTGTGAAAATTGTAGGTGATCTTCCATAAAGATTACAAATTTCCAAATGAATAATGGTCAACAAAGCCAATCAAGTATACCTTTGGAAAAAGGTAACTCTTAAGAAATGTTGCCTAGTTATAACTTATGAATGTGCCTAGCCAAGAGTAGACTATCATCATACTAGGTAGTCCATAACAAAAAGAAGGAACTAAAGAGTCGCAAGTTATCTAGTTACCCTCTGCATATTGGTTGTCTTTTGAGAAATAAACCCCCGGAACTTGACAAGGTATGAGAAAGAAGATCCACTCTATTACAAGAAAATAAGCGGAACTGAAGTAACATTAGAAGTTTGTTTGTCCACTAAAGCATTCGCAGAAAGTTGTTTTACAAAACTAAAAAAATAATGTTCAGTATAATCAAGAAGATGATATGCCACCAACTTAATCTGCTTCGGCACAACAAACATATCCCACAGTTCGATCCATCTCAGATGAACCACCAAGTTCAGATTAGCCGCAAGACCAACTTCCCAGAAAGGAACCAATCACGGGTACGGATCAACAACGATTGTTTATTATTTCGGAACAGTGACATTAACTATCTTAACATCTTGGTAAGGCCTATCGTTCTTGTCAGTCTTCACTTTCTCTAAAGCCTGTTCATTTGGCTTTATGGTTAGATACAAAGCCACATTAAGCCAACAAGTGAAAAAACATTCTTTTTGGTTATCAAATCATACCTGAACGACATCCATTCCCTTCACAACTCTTCCAAAAACAGTGTGCTTATTGTCTAGCCACGGTGTAGCCACCGTTGTGATAAAGAATTGAGACCCATTTGTGTTTGGCCCAGCATTTGCCATAGACAATGTGAACGGCCTGTCATGCCGTAGACTGCAGACCAAGAAGAACAACAACATATCAAAAACTAAGTTACATTTCATTTGTTTCTAAAGGATGGCTAAATTCAAAGCAGGCATGGAAGTTAGAAACGTTTACCTTTTGTGAAACTCATCCTCAAATTCTCTGCCCCAAATTGACTGTCCTCCAGTACCATCACCAAGAGGATCTCCAGTCTGAACCATAAATCCTCTGATAACCCGGTGGAAAAGGTGGTTATCGTAATAGCCATTTCGACAGTGTGTTGTGAAATTCTCCACAGTTTTGGGACATTCTTCTGGGTAAAGCTTCATATGAATGTCACCCAGCGAAGTATGCATGATCTGGATAATTAGGAGTTAAAATAATTAGTGCTAAAAATCCAAATTACAGACTATGTAATGAGTAGTAGATGCAAACATCGTGGGTTATGAAAACATACCACGTTCTCTGGAAGAGATGTTGTGGATGAGTTTCCAATATCTGAGGCAGACATAAGTTCATCAGCAGCAGGCTTCTCGTTGAACACATCTCTCCCTTGGCTTGCATCTTCAGGTTCTTCTGGCTCTCTCCGACTGCAGAAAAAAATTAGTTGATAATAATTTCATAGTAGTTTTCAGCAATATCAAGGTATCTCTATGGATCTAAGAAAACATAGACATGAGTCAATTTGGCACGATAGGGAGTCACATACCTGAACATATAGATCCTGTGTTTCTTGAAGGCACAGCATAAGATAGTCGGATCAGATAAAGGCTCCTTGCTTTCATTTACATTTGCCGCAGCTGCTGGAATCTTCCTAACTTTCTTGCCTCCTTGATCACCTTGATATAATGCAACTCTCAGATACCTTTCATTACTCTCCACCTTTCCAAGGATCCTTGCCACTGTGTTGGTGTGTAAATTTATTATCTAGAGAACAAAAGGGTAGACAGAGAAAATTAGCAGTTGCTTGTTATGATTCCATTTACTAAGCATGGAAGAGTTCTAATACAATCAATCAAGAGAAACTGGTCTGCTTTTACATAATGATCTGCTGGAAATACAAAGATATCGAGGATTTGTGATAATAGAGCCCCTTTCACTCCCCCTTAGACACCCAAATTTACAATAAAATCTCAAGCTTCTTTTCCTCTACATTCACTAAATTGGCAGAGAGCATAACCACTTAAATATATGGTAACAATAAACGTAACCTCATTAAATCTTTGTTACTTTAATCATCTAAGTAAAAGCTAGCCGGTGGTGAAAGGCCCAGGTCTTTATGCTGGTTAATTGTATAATGTGCATGTGAAACAGGATACATATCATGTCTAGACTGATGTCTATGGTACTTTAAAACGAAAAAAATAGATGGATTTCTTACTTTTATTCCAAGAAGAGTGGCGTATATAAGGAAATTAGAGCTTTCATCAAAAACAGCATTGGGCTGCGGAGCGCTCTCGGTTTTTTCAAGGTCCTTCTCAACTGCCATTCTTCTACCAAAGTCAATTGCTTCAAGCCTGTATAATGGAGCATCACTCCTCTGCAGATCTTGGGCCACCTAATAGTGGAATAAATCATTAAGATCAATGTGAAAACAACATGTAAGGAAAAAACATAGAATATGTAACCTTACCTCAAGTGACTCATCATATACCCGCCTCAGTTTACCAGTTATAAACCAGAACACGCGAATCCTACGATCAGGAGATGTAACAGAAAACTGTCTACCATCTGGACTCACCTGAAATGAAAATTACAAAACTTAGAGACGAAAACTTGCACTATGATTTTCATCGGACATATAAATTGCTTATATCTGCATTTTAAGCACCTAAAGAAAAACTAAAGATACTAAATGCCACATAAGTACCTCAATTGCAGAGATTGTTGTTTTGCACTTTGCAATCTCAAAGAGATTTGTATCACTCTTCAGTTTAAAGTTTACCCTACAACAACAAGTAAAAGGTCAAATTGTGAACTATAGGTGACTTGAAAGCAACCCATCAACCATACTCAGATTCTAAAGATGGTCAACTCAGAAGTTGGCGACTAAAGTACTTCTACTACATGCTGCTCTTTGCGTCATTCTCAGCAATATGATATTTAACTACATTAGCTACTCACAGAAAACAGCTATGCTCCTCTTACCCTACAGACTACAGGCTACAACTAATGAAAGCGTTTATGATAAGAAGTTAAACAAGGACATACTCATCCTCCGGAAACTGCAATGTCGCTGGACTCCAGTATTCAATAATTCCTTTTGTGTCACCAGAGATCATTGTGTCCGAAACAGGATTGTACTTCATGACTTTAATTGGATTCATATGTATCTGGGCATACATAGATTAAGAAAGGAAAACCTTTTTAGCTTTGTATAAAATGATGAGTCAAGAAATAGCAACAAAAGAAAAACAGATTGAAACAAACCTCTCTTGAAGCAATGGGTTCGTTGGAACCAGAACGGGGATCATAAATGTGCACAAACGATGAGTTTCGGTCACTAACAGCAAGTTTGGCTTTGACATCCCCTTGTTTGTAGACCCACTCAACAGCACCAGGGATATATGGCAAAGCGATCATAGCCATCATGTCGTAGTTGACAACATCATATATTTTAACAGCATGATCATTTGAGATCGTACAGCAAAGCAAACCATCAATGCTAACCTGCATTGCTGAAACGAGTCATGGTTGATAACAGAACTAAACACATTCACAAAAACTGTGGAAACCATATTACGTCTAACTATAAGTTCCCACCAGGTCAACTATCTTCATTCATAAAATATATAAATAAAAAGCTAATCTTTCAGTCAAACATGGAGCATATGCCTGGATTTGAGGTGACAGTATCTTAGATCTAAAAAAAAAGAGTTCACATTGTAAATCACTGGCGATACTTACCGCTAGACCTTCAATAGGACCGAGATGGGAACGGAAATGCTTAGCAAACTCGATACCAACTCCCTTTTTCTTCCAAAATTTCAAGTGACCTAGATTATGAAACAAAACATACTTATAACAACCAAAATGATATATACAGAAAAGTTTCACTGTAATCCATTAGTATCTGTGCTTTGACATTACAAACCCAGAATGTAATCACAAATCACATAAATACCACAAATATCAGAGAACATTACCATCTATGCTTCCACTTATGAAGAAATCAGCTGCTGAAACAGCAACATGCGTAACTACATCTCGATGCATATAACTTTTCTCATACCTGGAGAAAGAAAGCAAAAAAGGATACAAATCTCATGAATTCACAGATTACAAGCATACAAATCTCATGAATTCCAAAAAGCTAAGTTGAAGCAGTAATAAAAACCACCAATGTATTATTAACTAGGACTCAACTAAGGCTAAATTGTCACTAATTCGAGAATTTGCATTGCAAATGTGAGCTCGTTAACGAGTTTAATTCCATTAGGTTACGGAGAAGTAAGCACCAACTCTTCGAAACTAAAACCCTAAACCCCAAAACTTGACTCGACTAGATTGATGAGGAACAGAGAAAGTTCTAAAGTACTTACATATTAGCAGAAGGAAGCGAATCAAGATAAGCTTGCTCGAACTGAAGCGGACGTTTGCGTTTTCCTCGTGGAGCAGGTCCAGGTCCGACTATCGCATCCTCCTCCTCCTCCACTTCAGGCGGCGGCACCGCAACCACCGCCAATTCTTTAATCGGACTCGCGGTTCCACCGTTCTTCGATTCTTCCTCCATTGATCTCTCTACTCTCTTCCTCAACTCAAAACTCCTCCGTCGATTGAAAGCAACTTCGAATTTTCAGAAAGAGACGGTAAAAAGAAGAGAGAAGGGAAGTTTAGATTCATGAACTAAACATTTCTATTGGGCCTGAAAAGCCCATATATAAATTAATGAGCTTAATAACCCAATTAAATATTTGCAGAATTTTTAGTCTCCTAATTCAAACTCTGTTGGTAAAAAAAAAAAAAAAAAAAAAAAAAAACAGCATCGAAGAACAGAAAAAAACATTTTTTTTTTTTTTTTTGTAAAAAAGAAAAACATATTTGATTCTTGGTTTGTGATACGTTTTACTTATAGAAATAGATTTGTTAGATTATATAACTGGAATTACAAGAGTAACTGAGGATTTTATTAATGGAGCTCCTCTCACACTCCCTAAAAGACCTCACCAAATACTCGATAAAATCTCTCATATTCTTTTAGACATCTTATATAAGTGGAGACTCATGAGAACCCCTAAACAAACCATAGTTACTTTACACTACCCAGACTCAACCATAGTTAATTGATAAACTTAGCAACTACTAAGACCTCTTGAACTTTAAAGCCCATTGATTGTATCCTCAAAGCCCACTGAATGTATCATTACCCCTGCCTTTGAAAACAACCTTGTCCTCAAGGTTGAAATGAGCAAGCTGTTTAGCCAACTCCTCCTCTTTTGAGCTTCCAAGGATATCCATATTCTGGCCGCACGTCCCCATTCACCAAAAACTCTTCATACCCTGTCCTCATATTGTCCTTGGCCTCAAAAAGCAGACTTGCTTGTATCTGAATCTCCAAGTAGGTCGTAGTTATCGAGCATGGCTCAGAATAGGTCAGTGTGGCTTCAATTTCTTTGTGTCTGTTCTTCACTGCAAACGAAAACCCTGAGCTAGGCAATAATATAATCTGTTTGGATATCATGTTTTCAGGGTTCCAAGGCTTTCCCTTAACATGGCGATCTTCCTCAGCCATTGCATTCTTTTCTTTATTCCTTTCAGCCTCGGTGATTTGGGAAACAGCAAGACAACCGATCCCAACCAGTCTTATTTTCTGCTTCTGTTCTGTTGAGACTTCCATTTCAGCAATAATTTTAAGAGAAGAATGATCGCCCATCATTTTCAACTTGCGCATGAAATCTGCAGTAAGAACCAATGCAACTATCTCCAAGCTAACACCATGTCTTCCATCTAAGGTTTTCACGGCCGCCTCAATTAGTTTCTCAATACCTAGCATTGACCATTGTATCTTTTTCTTAACACCCTTCCAACATTCATCTCTACACTTAACCCGTCTGATTTTGGTACCATCAATTGCAGTTCTATCCCATGGAATCTTCTTAAGACAAAGAAAGAAATTAACCTTTGGTGTAACTTTTAGCAGCCACATCTTACGGATCACATGACAGTTATGGTGCATCCCATTCTCCGTCTTATAGAACCCCCCCCCCCCCCCACCTTGCACTTCTTTATATATCAAATAGGTCTCTCTTTCATGGTGCTTCTTTCTAAACTTAGCTCTCATTCCGCTTGTCATTGACTGCTTCCTTTTAGCTGTGATGAATTGCCATAGTAGCTTTACATAGATCAATGCTTGGAAGCTATGGTTAAGCTTCATAAATTTTCTGCCAAGCTTCTTCTTTGTCCTCTTCTTCATGATGAAAATCTGCTCAACAAGAACTCTCTTTGTGTGAAAAGTTAAGAACAGCATTACCTTCTTCTTGTGCTTATGTCGAAATCTGCGTCTCTTTCTAGCAGTCCAGAACCTCTTCTCCTTAGCTGTTTCAATTCCAATTATCAGCATAGTACTGAACGCTTGTTGACTCTGGTTGTTCCAATCTCTACACAGCAGCTTATCATTACGCACTAGGTAACAATTTACTTTGTTCCCAAAATGTGACCTCTTTTTCTCCACTTTAATTTCCCACAGTAGCAGCTTATCAAACACGACGCAACAACACTTCACTCTTTCACAACCTTTCAATCTCCTCATTATTAACAACCTTTCTAGGGTCAACGCTTCACACTTCACATCGTTCTTCATGGGAGACTGAAATCTGAGTTGGTATGTGCTTCCTGGTTTGAACTTGCACCTCCTAAACTTACCACAATTCATTTTTTCCCTTTTTCTCACTCCTTGAGATTTCCATGATCTCTCAACAACCATTAAATGTGAATCTTTGTTCACTTTGGCTTTTAATTTCTCATCTTCCCTCCTCGCCTTTCCTCTATTGATCTTCTTCTCGATTTGAGTAGGCATAGGTTCCACTTTTTCAGCTTTGTATTTAAGCCTCTTCGCCTCTGGGAGCTTCTTCTGATTCCTCTTTGTGGTGACCTTATTGTCTCTTGGAGATATTTCCTCGAACACGTGGTAGGTATGATTTGGCTTAGCTGCTTGGTTTCGAAGTTCCTCTAACCCCTGCAACAAATAGAAGTTCATGTGTTCTTCTTGCCTCTTTGTCAACAACTTCACACGAGCCGTATCTCCTTTGAGATTGAAACCACTTTCAGACCCATCAATCTTTGAAGTCGTTTTCCATCTCTTCTTCTTTTTCTTCTTCGCGTTCACTTTTCTTCCCCTAGGCATTTGATCGAACACTTGGCGGACAGGTTCACTTTTCTTAATATCTGACTCTTTTTGCACACCCATTTGTTCTTTTTGGAAGACATTATCCAACGATACCAACACATCTTCTTCTGCGATTCTTTGACATACCACCACTTCTGCTGCTGCAGTCTTCTCCTTCTCTTCAGCACTCGGTTTTTCAAAACACTCCTCAGTCTCTAGGAGATATTTCTCTAGCTTGTCCAAACAGCTCGTCCATCTGCTCATCTTCGAGTCAAATTCATCCCTCTGTGTTATATCAGCCACAACGCTCTCTTTCCCTTTGCTGAATCGTTGAAGCAGACCGATCTTGATCTCATTCCAGCTGGTAAACGCAGCATGTGACTCCTGGAACCACAATAGAGCAACACCTTCCATAAATCCATATGCAAAAGAAATCTTTGTCTCTTCCGTGAATCCATGGTCCGTGAAGTAATCTTCAACCCATGAAATCCACATCGCTGGATCTTCATCGCTGTAGTAAACAGGAACGTCCACAGAACCATCACCATCTCCCATTGGATCGAACTGCTCTGATACCAATTTGATACGTTTTGCTTATAGAAATGGATTTGATAGATTATATAACTGGAATTACAAGAGGAACTGAGGATTTTATTAATAGAGCTCCTCTCACTCCCCCTAAAAGACCTCACCAAATACTCGATAAAATCTCTCATACTCTCTTAGACATCTTATATCAGTGGAGACTCATGAGAACCCCTAAACAAACCATAGTTACTTTACACTACCCAGACTCAACCATAGTTAATTGATAAACTTAGCAACTATTGAGACCTATTGGACCTTAAAGCCCATTGATTGTATCCTCAAAGCCCACTGAATGTATCAGTTTGACATTTTGCTGCTGTTGTTGCAAAATGCAAACTCAAGAAGTACAGCGAACTACATAAAAAAACTTCAAAATGTGTAATTATAGCTCTTATAGATTCATGGAACATCTTTACTGAGCTAATGACAAGTTCACAACAAATTGCAGGAGTAAACAAGACCAGCCACATACTTTGTTGATTACTGATTTCTTTGTCTTTGGAATCTCTCTTTCTCGATATGTTTCCCTGTCAACTTCAGTTTCAGTGTTTGTCTTCATCAGGGAGTTGGAGTACCCCACCTTCTCCTATACCCCATTTGTTAGATTCGACGCCGAACTTAAAGACAATTTCCGTGAAAGCTGCCTATGTTTCAACTTCTATTATGTACAAATGCTCCGTCAAAAGAACAGGTAGAAACTTACTCGCCGCTTCTGTATTAAGAGTGAGGCCATTTTGTTTGTAAATGATGTGATGATTTACCTCCATCCTCTTCCCGTCACCAGCTCTAACAATACCCTTATCAACTAGCAAGACACAAGCCTTAAACCTCCAGGTTGTAGAAAGAGGCCATTTATTAGATTTCATTGTCATGCAACTTCCGTTAGTAGCTCGGTGAGTGAAGTATGGAGGCACTTCTCGACCAGGTAAGAACGCACCTTTACTACTAGTCTGGATGATGAGTTATCTGGCTTCTTTATTTAGTTTCAAGCAGTTAGTAAAGTCGAGATAGATCTTTGGACGATTATGAAAAGAGCAATCTAGTATCTCCAGAGACTCACAATTACTAGCAACGAGGTATGATAAAGAATCTGGAATATGTGACAGTGATACCAGCTTCTTGTATTTGTCGAGCATAAGTCCCCAAAGACGACAGGTTCTCTTGACCCATGGAAGAATTTCTTGTATTTCTGTATCTCCCAGGTACAACGTTGTGATGATGTCAAGAGAATGTGGGTAGTTTTTGAGGTTTTCACTGTATGACATTTCCAGGCAATCAAGACGGGACCACGACTTGATCGACAAAGGCACTTCTTTTATTGCAGTTCCTTTGAGTTCGAGATACTTGATGTTTGTGGAGATCTCAGGAAAAAGTTTCAAACGAGAGCAATCAGTGAGATCAAGTTTTTCGAGAGACTCTAGGTTGATGTTGACTGGAAGAACTTGTAGCTTCAAGCATCCTTTCAAAGTCAAGTTATGCATTTTATGAAGGTTTCCTATAGAGGAAGGTAGCTCCACAAGACTAGTGCACATATCAAGAGACAAATTTAGGAGATTAGTGGCATTCCCAATAGAGTAAGGGAGCTCCACAAGACCATTGCACTTATCAAGGTATAAATTCTTGAGATTAGTAAAATTTCCGACAGAGTTGGGGAGCTCTACCAGACTTGAGCAGCCTACCAGACTCAAGTGCAAGAGATTAGTAGCATTCTTGATAGATGAAGGAAGCTTTACTAGCCTTGAGCATCCATAAAGAATTAATCGTTGGAGATTAGTGACATTTTCAATAGAGAAAAGAAGTTCCACCAAACTTGAGCTTTCAGTTAGAACCACTTCAAGAAGATTAGTAGCAGTTGAGAGATCAGGAAGCTCTTTCAGGTTTTTGGAATAACTGAAATCAATCCACTTGAGGTTTCCAAGCGACTGTGGAAACAAATAAAAGCAACATCAAAGAACACATTTACTAGTAAAGAAATATAAAAGCTTCCAAATAATAAAATTTGAAGCAAAGAAAAACGGAGTATCAAGATAACTCTAAATTATCCACACGAAAGAAAACTACATTTAAAAACTAGACAAGATAACTACATACCCGATTACTTCCCCATAGCTTATGAAGTTTGCTATACCGCATCTTTAGTTTGACAAGGTATTTCGTACCAAAATTTGAAGGCAAGCATGTCATGGGGAAACGTTCCCATTCTAGTAATCTTAGTTTTTGAGAGAGATACTTCAAACCTTGCGGTAAGTAAAATTTGTCGCTTTGGTCACCATATGCGTAGTGGAATCTTAAGAATTTAAGATTAGACATTCTTTCGAAGGCTCTCTCGCTAACATTTAACTTTTCCTCCATCTTAGTTAAGTTAAGATCTATGCCTATAACATTTCTACTACCCTGAAAGAAACAAATGAAGTACGATGTAAATTATTAGTTATCAGATGAAATAAATTTATCAAGAGCAATATATATATGCAATGGAAGATACATGCATGTCAAAAGACAAAAGTCAAAAGTCAAAACCTACCGCTGTATCATCAGTCAATACGTCATAAATCTCCTTAGCATCAACGAAAAATTGACGTTGCCCAGGCTCATGAATGGACAGTTTCCCAAGCTCACAACGAACAATTTCTCTACCTAACAGTACTAGCAGTTTATGCATCTTTATCCTCTCATAGTCACTGGATATGAAAGATTTGTCAGCTAAGATGTGAAGGTTGTGCTTCACATCCAATAAATCCTTTGCAAGAATCGCTTCTATCATCTCTAAAGATTCCTTGTTAAAAAAGCAGGCTATATGAAGAAATAAATTTTTCTCTGTAGTATCCAAGGCATCGTAACTGAACTTTAAAATGCTCTCAATCTCTCCATCAAGGCGAACCCTTAACCTTGGAAGTGCATTTGTCCACTCCTGTTTAGTCATCCCTCGAAAATAGGATCCCATAACCCTTAGTCCTAAAGGGAGTTTACCTAAAAGAAGTGTAACTTTCCATGCAAGCTCCTTGAAATCCTCTTTAGGGAATTTTTGATCAAAAGCGTACATACAAAAGATTTGACAAGCTTCATATGTTGATGGATAATCCACCTTGTAAATATGGTTGACGCCATATGCCTTCAAAAGCTTTTTATCTTGTGTTGTGATGATAATACGACTTCCAGGACCAAACCACCAAGTTTCTTTTGCGATAGCATCTAGGTATATTGAACGATCGATGTTATCAAGAACAACAATCGCTTTCTTGTTTTGCAATATGTATTGTGCAATTCCTAAATGAGGAATCTCGATATCCTTGTGGTTGATTATCTGGGACACAAACTGTTTATGTAAGTGCAACTTTGCACTATAGTTATCAGAACACAATGGTCTTGCATACATGTATCCTTTGATATCCTCCATAAAAGCACTCGTTTCAAAACGGTCGGATAACTGTTGAAATAAGAATCTGGCAATGGTGGTTTTACCAATCCCAGGAGGTCCCCAAATTCCTACCATCCTCACTTCATCTGACTCTAAGCATAACTTCGATTCCATATTTTTCATATGAGCTCCCATTCCAATAAAGCCATCAAAATCCCTTGATGGTGTTGAATTATTCTACATGTTCAAAATATCAATGACAATTTTTTCAATCATGGCCGCTTCGTTATGCCTAACAAAGGTGGAGGATTAATATTTAGTCCGTTAAACAGTAATGAAAATCTCATTCAATATTGAAAAAAAAAAGGTTGTTAGTAAAAAAAACGATCGAAGTCAAAAGGACGAACCAGTTGCGAGAATCATAACCGGCAATTGTTACCAGTTTCGCTAGAGCTTCTCTCCATCTTCTAGTAACCTCCTTAGTCTTACCCGCACAAGTATTTTCGAAGACACTCCTAAAATCTCCGGTGAATTTCTTTACATTAGATGGATCCACTTTATAAAAGATGGGTATCACTGTTTGACCCAACTCTTCGCTACACTTTATGATCTCCACCAACTCATTAAGACACCACTTTGAAGAAGCATAGTTCCTTGAGAACAAGACAACCGAGATCTTAGATGCTCTAATCGCCCTAATGAGTTCAGGACCAATGGATTCTCCTCTTGTGATCTCATTATCATTGAATGGAATGATTCCTTTTCTGGATATGACTGAGAAAGTCCACCCGGACATCTTCTCCGCGGAAGCTCGGAAAGACTTGGTGTGTCCAGCTTTGAGACGAAGAAGATCGAGGAACCGATGAAGGAGGAGGAGAAGTAGAATTAGATTCTTCTTTGTTATCTTGTTTGACTCTGAATTTTCTAAAAAAGGTGAAAAAACCTATGGCTGCTGCGACTGAGGCAAGGAAAAATGAAGAATTCTTTAGTATGGTGAACAGTTGATCAAGATCGTCCTACAATGGATATTGAATGTTGATCCCTTTGGCACAGATGCTTCATATTGACATTTTATATCACACCCGAAATAAAAATATTGACTAGAATATGATCCGTTCTATGGGTTGAAAATAAAAATTTCTTTTGTTTATTTTGTAATTTTTATTCAAAACATGATATATGTGATTATTATTATTTTTTTTTAAGTTTTTTTTGCTAGAATACTATGTCATGAAATTATATGCTGAATAACTTATTAAAATAACACCTATTTTGTAAGATATATTCTAGTAGATCTATAGATTTTTAGCCGCACCATACCGCGAGTTAAGTTGTGTGATAAAAAAAAAATTGTTTGTTAATTTTATTTGATTTGTTTAATATTTAAAATTATATATTGTATCAGATTGTTAATTTTATAACTTAATCCATAGTACTAAATATGTAACGTATGTTTGTCAAAATCATTTTGACCAAAAAAGCCTACCAAACAAATTTATTGTAAGAACTAAACATATCTATTGGCCTGAAGTCCATATATAAATTTATGAGCCTAACCCAATTAGATAGTTGCAGAAATTTTAATCTCCTAATTTAACTCTTTTCTTTTTTGGCAAACCTTTTCTAAGGCCCGGCTCATACCTAGGGCGAGAGAGGCGGTGGTCAGGAGACCATTTTTTTTAAAACAAAAACCTTAAGCAAATGGGTGAAAAAAAAAAAGAAAAAAATAATTTATGTTGAAAAGGGTCCAAAAAAACTATATGCCTAGGGATAAAAAAAATTACCGAGACGGGCAACTCATGTACATATTTTTTACACACAGACGTGGTAAAATGAGTATTGAATAAATTTTTACCTGCAAATTATATCTATAACCATATTTTAGGGTAGATCTACTCTACTTTTTTTTCTCTGTAATTTTTTTTGTCGAAACTTAGCGACAATGACTAGCTAGTCTCTCTAAACTTTTTCAATAAGTTTTTGTATTTAAAAAAAATACGTAGTTTAGTATATCATCCAATAAAAAAATTTAGTTGTTGAAAAAATAAAAGTTTGTAGTTTTGTTCTTTAATAAATTATTATTTTTATCAATTATTATTTTTGTTAGGAACATTAGTTGAAAAAAAATTGTGAACAACATACATATTTTATATAAAGAAATTACATAAAATAGCAGTTAATTGAAAAACCTCACAAATAACTAAATGATGTTTGATCAGTAACTAAAATTTCTTTTTTGTAACATCAAACATGTTATTGTATGTTTGTAATTCCCATGAGGTTGCATTGTAGTAACAAAAATAGTTTCACTTGAGATTATTTTCATTTTGATGGTGATTGTGTGGTTGAGGATTAAAGCCAAACAATTGATATCTCTCGTCACATCATAAATAATGAATCCATATATGCACACATGGCTGAACAAAGATAGTTATGAAGATTCTATGTTTTTGTCTTCGCTCAACGAATTTAGCCTTCACGCTTCTTTGCCGACGAAGATGTCTCTTTAAGTGATGAAGATGTCTCTTTAAGTCATGAAGAAAAGCCTGAAGATGTCTCTTCATCATTTGCTATTTGCTTGGATTCTAAGTATACCAAGCTGTTGCATAAAGAAACAAAATCGGCCTTTTTGTCATCTGCTTCATCCAACATTTATACAAATGTTGGGGCTGATATTATCTCCCAAACCAAAGCTCTCATTTTCATCGAGATGATAAAAGAAGACTTAAGTGCCACCATATATAAAATGTGAGTCTATTAAGTCATCTAATTTTATATGAACTGCTTCTTCTCTACTCTAAATCCTCTTATAGCTTATTCATTATGTCAATTTGCTCCATTTCTTTATCTATTATGCACACATTTATTTATTTTTCACATTAGTCAACACACTCTAGAATTGAAAAAACAATTCTCAAGAGTAAAATATGAAAACAACATTACATGAAATCTTACTTCATGGAACTCTTCAACAAGGACCTGAAACTGAGCAATATCTTTTATATGAAAACCTCTTAACCTCATACTATGAGATTATAATGGCTGAGAATGGTGGATCGATTGCAATTGCTAATTATTATTTCAAAATGATTTTTGTAAGATTATATATGGAAAAAAACATTGATGGCAAGAGATGAGTTTGATATCTCTATGAGGAAGATGAAATTTTTAGTGAATTATCACAACTTACAAGATTAAACAGTTTTTATTAAGAAATTCTTCTTATAATAATTGTTATTGTCCACCTCATACTCATGAAATTATAATGACTGAAAATGGTGGATCGATTGCAATCGCTACTTATTATTTCAAAATACTTTTTGTAAAATTATATATGGAAAAAAAAAAATTGATGGCGAGAGATGAGTTTGACTCATCTTTGTGCTTAAGGAAGATGAAAGTTTTAATAAATAATCACAATTTATAAGATTGAACAGTCGTTATTAAGAAAATAACACATGTTAAGGTTAACAATATTTCATAGTAGTTTTTATATACAACAATTTAACATACGTAGTAGTTTAGCATGATGACAGAATCATATCATAGTGGAGATTGGGACAATAACAATTATTAAAAGGAAATTACTTGCCCATATAGACAATTGAAAAACTAACTAATTTTCTCAAAAATTTTTAGTACATCATGTTTTACTATCATTAATTATTCTAGTAAAAATAATTTTTTTAATGTCACCAATATTATAAATACATATTTAACTATCGATGTTTAGTTTGTTTCAATATCTAATCCTCAAAAAAAAAAAAAATGGTTGACCGCTTCTTATTAAATGTATTGCAAAACAACCAAAAAAGTTTTCTCAACAAAATTAATATGGTTGACCGTTCTTATTAAATGTATTGCAAGAATTATTTGCATGGCTACATAGAAAATAATTAAATTCCGTCTGATTAATTCATAATTTATTTGTTGATTAGCATGATACAGCTTTGTAGTAATGGTAAATTTGAGATATTTTAATTACTGATCAACTTCTATTTTGTACGTATGTATGTATATTTTGATAAGAATATCTTTTACTTAATATTGAATAATTGCACGCGTAGTTTGAAACAATATTACATGCAAAATGTTACACATGCATACATATTTTACGCATAAAATCACAGACAAATGCACACGTCATACCTCTTTTAGTACTAATTTCTGAATTTTTATGACTTCATTTTATTTACCAACGTTGAAAGGTTCATTGTTTTTATTCGAAATAATTGAATCGTTCCAATCAAAGCACTTAACATGATTCAAATAATTAACGTTTAATTCATCATTAATGTTAAAAAATTAAAATATATGTTATTATGTTGACAAAAAAAACTGATAAAATTTTTTTTGAAAAAAAGTTAAAGAACAAAATTATGGATTCATACAGATTCTTATTGGATGACACATAAAACTACATATAAAATAGATATTCAAAAAATGATTTAAAAAGTTTAGAGAGATGTTGAGTCACATTATAGATGCTGATTCAATGAGAAACAAGATATCATTCGTCACATCATAGATGTTGATTCAATGATAAACATGAGTTGTTTTTTAACTTTTTAAATATTCATCACATAAACCTTCTAAAACAAATGAAATAAAAAAAAGTATTTTTTATTTTTTAATTTTTTCTTATTTTTTATCTTTATATTTTTGTCTATAGAATCATTTTGACAAGGACTAATAACACATCTCTCAATCGTAACGCAACCACCATAAAAATGGAAGCAATCTCTCGTAAAGGTATTATTGTTGCAATCATTGAAAATTCATGTATTGAACATGATCCGAAGAAAATTGTGAACCATTCGCGTTTAATGTTACCAAACATTATTTAGTGATATGTAGATTTTCTAATTAACTGTTATAGCTAGTATGTGATTTTGTTGTTCTATAAAATGTAATGTAAAAATGTAAACACTTAAATCTTAATATACTGAAAGAGATGAGAATATTAAGATCCTAACAGCTCAAAAATCGTTAAGGTGACCAAAAATAGTTTCACCAGCTATTTAGATTGATTGAATTGGTTTATCATACTTGCCTTCCATCCATCATAAAATCTAAGTATACTTCTTTTATGGTCATATTCATTCTTATGACATCAAATAATTTATGTAAAAATTGATATGATCAAAAAAGAAGTATCATTAGATTTTGGGTTAGAGGACGAATATGATGAACCAAATCAATCAACCTTTATAAATGGTGATTCTCGGTACCTTAATTTTTTTCGAGCAACTATGACCTTTATGTTATATCCCTAGCTTCTCAAAACAAAACATTTAGTTATGAGAATGATTATGCATACAAACACACTACAAAAAAATTGTTGTCTTACATCATTTATTTTATATATTTACATCATTTTTAAATGATGTAAAAATAATTTACATCACTTTTATAAATGATTTACATTTTGTTGATGCAAATAATTTGTATCAGTTTATTTTTAAATGATGTTAATATTTCAAATATTTGTATCAACTTTTGTAATCGATGTTAATATGCATCCATTGCAAAAAGTGATTTAAATTTCACATCGGTTAATAGAAATGATGTTAATATATTTGTTTCGATTATAAAAAGTGATGTAAAATATTTATATCAGTTAGAAAATTGATGTAAATATTAGTGTTAATTTCATAAATACTTATAATAATTGTATCACTTATGATAATTGATAGTAATATTTTGTAGATAATAACCCAAAATAAATGTCGTAATTTTTTTTATTAGTTTAAATATTTGCAGAAATTGCTATCGTAATTATTGCATCCCTTAATTAGTTTTTTTTCTAGACACCATTAATTGCTGTTTTCAGTTTTTTATATCACTAACAATACAAATTTTTCTCCTAAAATCACTCCTTTTCAAATGTCATATAATCTTTGAAAGATTTTTCCTATACATCACTAAAAATAATAGAAATAATCAATCACAAGCAGCATCACATTGTTTCTTCATCAAACTTGAAAACTTGCATTTTTTCTTCATCAATCTTGAAAACTTGCATTTTTTTCTTATGTTTTGTGTCTTCTACTCGTATTCATGATTATGATGAGCTTTTGAATTATCATTGTAGTTGAAGTCATTTTTATCTGCAAAATTAGATTACAATGAAAAAACAAATCGACACTTTAGAATATTTTAATTGAATCTACACTTTAGAATATTTTAATCAATTAAAATAATAATTGTATGTGTATTCAACAGAAAATGTTAGATTACCTTACTTTTTTCTTGACAAACCACAACTCCAAACTTTCTTTCTCGCCTATGTGCATTGCTGCGAAACAATGTTCATGATGGATTTGTTGAGTAATGAACAAAAATGACAACATAATGAGCAATTAGCCATAGTTATGAAACAGAAAACTTAAAAACAATAAAATAAAGAAGAGGCCAGAGAGAATATATGTTTACGAAGGCTGAAAGAATTGAGAAAGATTTGTTACAAGAATTTTGTTTGGAGATAATATAGTACCTTTAAAGAATTGAGAAAGATTTGTTACAAGAACTTGAGTCTCACTTTCAATATTCCTTTTAGATGTCCTTCCCCGATAAGATTCAGCAACGCAATAAAGAGCAGTCATATTTTTTAATAATAAATCACATAATCTTGCTTTAATACTTATGTAAAAAAGAGATATCATATGTTGTCATAGTTCCTCGAATATCTATATTAACATTTTTGAAGTACTTTTTGGTTTATATACTTTAAGTTTTAATTATTTAATTTTTTTTACAACATTAACTCCTAAAACAATTCTATAAATAATATTGGAGAGAAACTCAAATACTAAACTTTCTTAAATTGACCAACATTTGTTACATTTATTGCCATAAAATCTTAACAACATCTATACATTCCGATTTTTCCAAAAACAACTCTACCCATTAAAGTTTTAACCCATTAAATTTCCAAAACTATTTTTATGGATGCTAGAATCTCTCAAATTTAAATGATATACAACAAATTTTCCATAACAAAAGTTTACAATATCCATAATTATATTAACATTAATAAATTTCCTAAACCAAAAATCCAATTATAAAATGTCACATTAAATATGTTGAAAACCCCCATATAATTTGGTCTATTTTTTATTTTTTGAGGAATTACCAAAAAAATTAAAATTCTATTAATTATCATAAATTATATATATTGACATGGAAAAATTATAAACTATATAAGTATGCTAATTTGGTAAAACAATTAATATAATTAAACTTGATAAAAAACTTATTTTGATTATTTTTTTTACGTAAAAAATTATTTTGATTTTGGTGAGACGGGTTGGCATTAATCATATACAAGGAGTTAAGTGGAATTGTTTTTTTTTAAACATTTTTAGATGTGTACCAGGAGATAAATGTATTACTAGACTATACATATACCACACGGGTTAAAACCTTGAAAACACTACAAAAATCTTATACTTTGAATACTTATATCAAATACGTGTAAAATTTTATATTTTTAAAATTAATAAAACAATAATAAAATAATAATATAAATTTTAAATTTTTAAAATTAAAAATATTGTCCCACGGTGTACCGCGGGTTAAATCCTAGTATTGGATGAAAAACATAACATATAACTATATAAGCAATTGCTTGCTCCATCTTTGAACTCAGGTTGCTTCTCCTCCTCACGAGAAATATTTGTCTCTATATACAAGACCTTAATATTACACTATCATTGAACAAAAACTAAAAAATAACTTTAACTTTCTAAGATGTTCAAATAATAGCTAATTTTTTGTAAAATCATAGTATTCTTAGAAAAGTTAAAAATATAAAAATTACAACTCAATTTTTCAAAGTGTCTATTTTAAACAAATTAGTTAAAAGGGAACCTGTATTATTCTTCACAAAATTTATAATTCCAGAAATTAAACTCATTTTAAGTGTCTATCTTTAAAAAAAAAATTAAAGATAGACACTTAAAAGAAAGAGCAATAACTAAGGTTTACAATCACTTTAATTGTTTTAAAGTTTTCACTAACATAAGCTAACAATATATGAATGTGGAGTTTTAAATTGGCACTACAACAACAAAAAAAAAACGAGAGTTTTAAATTGGCACTTATTTAATAATATGTATTTTATTTTATAGTTTAAATTTTCTTTAACAGTGAAATTATTATAAAAGCTTTGGGTATTTTTCAAATATAGGACTTAAAAAATCTCATATTTGGATAAATAATTGAGCTACGTTTTAAGTATATAAATATAAAATATTTATGAAAATATTAATGCAATCAACTAAAACTATTGTTAACAACCAAAATTACATATATAATTTCGGCATATTAACGTGGGTGTTAGCCTCTCCTGCCAAACATATCACGTGGAAGTGGGACATTTCCATAAGATACGGACAAACCTGGCCGTAAGCCTCTTTGAAATAGTTTCCATTATTAATTAGTAGAGCGATGAGAAACTCTATTTGAGTTCATCTCATATACAGAGACAAGAGAGACCAGATTTTATTCATTGATTGAATAAAAAGAGTATATTGCTTGCTCCTATATATATATATATATATATATATATATATATATATATAAGTTAAATGTACCTACATTGTTTCCAATGAATCGAGTATTGTATTATATTCATTCTTTTTATATTATATTAATTAGAATTTATCTATAAAATGTCTAGCTATAAAGCATTTTTTTAATGAACTATTCATAGAAAATCTGAAATCGAAATGTAATAGATACAAAAGACAAAGTGTTATATGAAATTATGATAAATCCAGCTTATAAATTGTTCCCCTTCTGTTTGTTTCTGTTTTCATCTTTGCTACGTGATTGTGGAACCACGACCAATCATGTTGTGAGAGCATTGACTTTAATAACTAAATCATCACTACAAAAAATAACTATACTGATTTCTTCTAATTTTATTTTAATATATTTGGCCTCATCTATGTTAATGGAGAGCCAAAATAATATATGTTAAAATGTAAATTATTCATTTTCAACAAAATTTAAATTTGGAAGCAAAGACTAGCTCGACCATTCCAATATATGGAACTTAATTCTCTTTGAATTATTCTTGGAGTTCTAAGGTAAACAAAAGCAAGGCTAGGTGCGTGGGGAGCCTTAAGAGGACTATTGGATCATTAATTTTCGGCTTCAAGTTCTTGGTGACCCTCAACAAAGAGCCGAACAAGTAGTGTGGTATTGCGTTGCATCAGTTAACACTATGTTGAGTTGTTGACAAATTATCTGTTACGTTTTATACTTTGGTTGAACTTCGCGTGCATCAATTGTGTTTATCATTGCAAAAATGTTTTCTTTTTTTGAATTTTATTTTCTTCTACACTTGTCCGAAACCGGCAGCTACTAATATATCATGAACTCATAGAGAAAGAGAACCCATGACTTAATAAGGCCTACCCATACGGTCGAATTGGTGTAGAATCCATGATTGGTTGGTAAAGTTTTAGGATAAGCCAAAAGTACGATTACAATAAAGCCATGCACGTGAAGTTACTTCCTCTATATGTCATGAATGAGGCACGTGGGTCTTCTTCATTCAATTACGTCATTTATCTGTCCAAATCCATTGGAAATATCTTAAAAAAAAAAAAAAAAAATTGCTTGTCCTAAATTCAAATGGCTGTAGTTGTATCAAAATTCAGAAAGACATTAATAATTTTTTTATGATGATGCATAAATGTGATACTCATTTATTTGTACCAAAATTTCAGTAAAACAATAAATGACTGAAATGCAATATTAGGTGCATTTCTTTTTTTGACCAAAAAAAAAAAGGTGTATTTGCAATTGTACTTAGGTTTACTACTAGTTTTGTTAAGCTTAGCACTCTCAGTTTATTATTCTTCTCTCTCATATCTCATTTACTACTTGTATATTCGACTACCATCTCTACAAAGTCTGTATATTCTTAGTTTCCTTTTCCTGCATCTAGGTTTGCTATATAATGTAAAGGCTACACATAAATAAGATTATCACAAATTTCCCAGTCGTCTTCCTCTTGTTCATGGTATCAGAGTCAATCAAAAATGGCAGATCTGAAATCTGAGACAACTGTGGAAAAGATCGTGAACACTACAAAAACTATTGCGCCAAACTATCAATTGGCTGCAAACGAAAATCCTGATGCAGTTATCGCTCAAGTTCAATTCAATGGCGATAACTTTGATGAATGGGCACAGGCAGTTCGAACTGCTCTACGCGTGAAGAAGAAATATGGTTTCGTTGACAGGACGATAACGAAACCTAGAGACGACTCTGATGAATATGAAGATTGGGTGTCTGCAAATTCCATGGTTACCTTGTGGATACTTAATACGATTGAACCAAAGGTGCGTCGCACTCTTGCAAATAAAGAAGATCCACTGGAGTTGTGGCAAGAAATCAAGGATCGATTCTCTGAAGGGAATGGTCCACGAATCCAAGAAATTAAGGCTGAACTTGTAAATCTAAGGCAATGAGGTATGACGATTATTGAGTACTATGGGAAATTGCAAATCCTTTGGGAAGATCTGATGAATTATGATAAGATTTTGGTATGTCGGTGTGGTGGCTGCAAGTGTAATCTCGGAGCAGAAGCAGAGAAGAAGCGTGAAGATGAAAAAGTGCACCAGTTTCTTCTTGGCTTGGAAGAAACAATGTATGAAGGTGTGCGCTCTGCTATAATCAACACTGATCCTCTTCCCACAATGAACCAAGTTTATGCAAAGATCAAATCGGTGGAACGTGTTCAGACCGTGATGCGCGGAAGAGAACAACAGAACACACAAGTGGCGTTTGTGGCGAGGACAGGCAGAACAAGTGGTGGCTCTGAAGATAAGAGAAAGCTTGTATGTGTAAGCTGCAAGAAAACTGGTCACACAGCCGATACTTGTTTTCAAACGATTGGATATCCATAGTGGTGGATGGAACGATCTCGACAAGGAGGTCGTGGAGTCAAAGGGCGTGGACGTGGAGGAGCTGTTCGTGAAAATGCAGTAGTGGTACAAGAGGCTGGTGAAGCGAGTGCTGCTGCAGAGAAATCTGGGTACACTGGTCTCACTAATGAACAGTGGACTGCATTGATCAAGCTCTTGGATGTTCAGAAACAAGGAACTGCACCTCGTCTAAACGGTAACCTCGAATCTCTTGACTGGGTTTTAGATACAGGTGCATCGAATCATATGACCGGAAATAGTGATTTTTTTATTGACCTGAAGTATATATTGCCGTGTGCAATTGGTTTGCCAAATTGAAACAAAACTATTTCACGGCAAAAGGGAACAGTTAGGTTTGATGCTGAGTTTAGTCTACGGAATGTGCTGCTAGTTCCAGACTTGAGATGCAACTTGATTTCAGTGTCACCGCTGATTGCAGAGTTAGATTGTGTTATGCAAATAGCTAACAAGGGTTGTGTTATTCAGGACCGTTTGACGAAGAGCCTCAGTGGCGCGGGTGAGCTTCGAGACGGCTTGTACTTCTTTCGGCGTGTGACAACTTTTACTGCTTTACGTATGAATAAAGATGGAGCTGAAGATGTTTGGCATCAACGGCTAGGACACCCGTCAAATCGAGTTTTTGATTTGCTTCCTTCTATTGGTACTAGAGTTAAAGATTTTTCGACTTGTGATACTTGTCTTCAAGCCAAACAATGTCGTGATGTTTTTCATTCAAGTGATAATAAAAGTAATGGGATTTTTGATATGATTCATTGTGACTTATGGGGGCCTTACAGAACTCCAACAATGTGTAATTCTTACTACTTTTTGACAATCGTCGACGATCATTCTCGTGGCTTATGGGTTTATCTTCTTCATGATAAAAGACAAGTCGGTCAAACTCTCAGAAATTTTATGGCATTTGTTTTGCGAAAATTTGAGAAGAATATCAAGATAGTAAGAAGTGATAACGGCATAGAATTTACATGTCTCTCGGCTGAATTTCGAGAAAAGGGAATTTTGCATCAGACATCTTGTGTTGGAACTCCACAACAAAATGGAAGAGTTGAACGTAAGCATCGTCACATTTTAAATGTAGCTCGTGCTCTTCTCTTTCAATCCTCTCTACCTGTTAAATTTTGGGGAGAAACGATCCTTACTGCAACATATCTCATTAACAGAACTCCGTCAAGTGTTTTGAATGGAAAAACGCCATATGAATTTCTATATGGTTCACCTCCGTCGTATGACAACTTGCGTGTTTTTGGTTGTTTGGCTTTCGCACATAACCAGAAAAGGAACAATGATAAATTCAGTTCTAGAAGCCGGCGTTGCATTTTTGTTGGATATCCATATGGTAAAAAGGGTTGGAATTTATTTGATCTTGATACAAAACATATATTCTCCTCTTGAGATGTTGTGTTTGTTGAAGTCACATTTCCTTTCCAAATTCCGTCACTTGGCGATGGAGAACCATGTGATGTCGTTGATGGGATTTATTTAATGATTTTGCAACAGAGGTTACACCGGTTGCAGAGACCTCCTCACTGCCAGTTGCAGAGACCTCCTCACTGCCAGTTGCAGAGACAACACCATTGTTGATTGGCGAGACCACACCACTGCCGATTGCAGAGATTTCACCACCGCCAGCTGTAGACAACTTGATTTCAGCTGATCAACATGGTAAAGTTGTTGTGCTTTTTAGTCCGTCTGTTGTTTCTCCTGTGAAAGAAAGTTCATCTTCTACCACCACTTCTGATATCGAAGAAATAGCAAATGAAAACAGAGTTGAAGATTTGGGTCGTGGGTGCCGGGAAAAACGCAAACCAGCTAAGTTGCAAGATTATGTGCTACAAACAATTCCCCTCGATGGTTTTAAGGGTGTGGAGATTAATTCAATCGATATTGAAACAGAACCATTCGACTGCATCTATCCAATTTCGGAATATGTTGCCTATGAAAATTTCTCTCCTTCACATCGAGCTTTCTTAGCCTCCATTACTGCTGGTGTTGAACCCAGATTCTTTCGGGTTGCCGTCGCTGAGAAAGTGTGGAGAGATGCTATGCGTAAGGAGGTCGATGCTCTTGAGATTACTAAAACATGGGTTTTAACGCATTTGCCTCCTGGGAAGCATGTCATCGGCAGTCAATGGGTCTTCCGAATTAAATATCGTGCTGATGGCAATATCGAAAGATACAAAGCCCGCTTAGTAGCACTTGGGAATAAGCAGATTGAAGGAGTAGATTACAAGGACACCTTTTCTCCAGTTATTAAAATGACTACTGTTCGTGCGTTTCTCGGTGTTGCTTCGGTTCGAGGTTGGGAGTTACATCAGATGGATGTACATAACGCCTTTTTACATGGCGATCTTGACGAAGAGGTGTATATGACACCGCCACCTAGTTTCCGCACTGATGACAAGACTCTTGTTTGTCGGCTTAAGAAATCTCTTGTTTGTCGACGAGAAGGACTCTTTCTTAGTCAAAGAAAGTACGCTCTGGATATTATAAGTGAAGCTGGTTTACTTGGATCCAAACCAGCTGACTCTCCAATGGAACAACAACATAATCTGGCCATGAGCAAGAGTGCTCTCTTAGCTGATCCTCAACGCTATAGACGTCTTGTTGGGAGGTTAATATATCTTGCAGCGACTCGTCCGGACCTTGCTTATAGTGTCCACATTCTCACACAGTTTATGCAACAACCACGTGTTGATCACAGGACAGCTGCGTTGCTGGTCGTTCACTACTTGAAAGGAAATGCTGGGCAAGGTATTTTCTTAAACTCGGATTGTGATTTAAAACTCCATGGGTGGTGTGACTCTGATTACGCGGTGTCGTCTGACTCGACGTTCTCTTAGTGGTTGGTTTATCACTCTCGGCACCTCTCCCATCTCATGAAAACGAAGAAACAAAAAGTTGTGTCTCGATCATCTGTTGAGGCTGAGTACCGTTGTATGTCCAAGACCGTTGACGAGTTGATTTGGCTACGTGCGCTTCTGGCTGATCTTGGTGTTAAACAACATGAACCTACTGCCTTACATTGTGATAGCCAAGCTGCATTACACATAGCCGCGAATCCTGTTTTTCACGAACGCACAAAACACATAGAAGTTGATTGTCACAACGTTCATAATGCTATTCTGGATGGTGTGATCTGCACCAAGAAAGTTCATACTACGGAGCAGCTCGCCGATGTGCTCACCAAGGCACTTGGTTGTGGTCCTTTTCAATCAATGCTCTGCAAGTTGGGCATTAGAAATCCCCATGCTCCAACTTGAGTGGGGGTGTTAAGCTTAGCACTCTCAGCTTATTATTCTTCTCTCTCATATCTCATTTACTACTTGTATATTCGACTACCATCTCTACAGAGTCTGTATATTCTTAGTTTCCTTTTCCTGCATCTAGGTTTGCTATATAATGTAAAGACTACACATGAATAAGATTATCACAAATTTCCCAGCCGTCTTCGTCTTGTTCAAGTTTGCATTAGTTTTGAATTTTTGTTTGTTTTGGGGCTTTGGGGTTTTTGCAGCTGCCATAAGAGCATCTTCATTGGTTGCATTTAAGCAAAATTGCTAAAAATATTAATTTTGAATAAAAGTGAAGTTAACAAATTTCTTAAAAACATTCTATTTTATGGTCCATTTGTAGTATCTAAAATTGTGGTCCTTAATTTAAATTGTTGGTTGTGGTTTGACTAGTTAAAAGATCCATAAAACCAGAAGTTTCACTAAATGGTTCCATAGTAAAGTTTTTGGTTGGTGGTTAAAGGAGAAGGAAGAGAGAGAAGGCGTGTTTGTGAAACAAGGAGAAGGAAGACTAAGCTCCACACCGATTATGTTTAAAAGACAAGTAAAAACACCCAAACGATCAGTGAGACCGATTTTAAGCTAGTGGACAGCTATACCAATAATCATGTGTCAGATCAGTCAATGTAACACTGAGAAAGCAAATAGAAAGAATGAAGCAGTCTTACAGGGCGACTAAGAAAGAACTTTTACTCTGCAATAAGAGCATCCTTGATGCTACGGTTCATCAAAATATCCTGTTAAGGAAATCAATACCCAAATAAATTCTTTTGTTGGGTAAAGTGCAGAGGCGACAGAGCAAGAGCTAAAGCAAACTGAATACTGTAATTTGGTAACAACGAAGACATATCAATTAAAGGTAGTATATTTAAGGTAAAAGAGGAGATCACGAGGTATAATCCAAGCACCAAAATAAGCTCATTGTTAAAATCGAATGTTTGAGTCTGAATCCAAAACTAAAATAATTGATCCAAAAGACATAACCAAATCCTAATATGGTCAAAATAAGCACATCAAAAACTGTAGTATTTTGGAGATAGAACCCACTCCATAAACAACAAACGGCTATATTCAAAAACAACAAACGGCTATAGTCACTAACAAAGACAATGAATGAGTACTACCAAACACAAAGGATTCATCTCATATACACACAATATCAGATTCAAACCTCAATTCTACATTCTACTTTCACAGTTACAACCTAAACCATTTACACACCAAAATCAAAACTTTTGATTCAAAAGTCATCACAAATGCTACAAGCTGAAAACGCTATTTGTAACAGGAAGAGGCCTTACCAACGGTGGAGCCAAGTGACTGTGAAGTGTACCTCCAAATGAAAAGCCGAAATGCGAATCTCGGCTTTGGAGAAGAAAAAAACGTGTGAATCTATCTTAGTTTAAGAGGGGATCAAGAATTCCCAATCGACTAAACAATTCCCAATCGACTAAACAGAGAGAAGTGTAGAAATTGGATCATACCTCGTTAAGATTAGACTGCTGCTTGGGTTTCCCGAATCGTCGATGGATGTATGTCGAGTTTCTTCCTCAATCAAGATGAAACTATTCTTCGATGACGAAAAGAGTAAAGACGACAGGGATAAAAAAAAAAAAAATACCGCTTTTTTTTTTCTTTTTCTCCTAAAATTTTACTCAGAAGCTCACACGTGTTAGCTAAGCATTGTTCCTAAAATGTGTAAGGTAAAGATCGATTGTTAGCTAATTAGGATTTCTGATTTATTTTTTTTAGCTTTTTAAGCTAACAACTTTGCTTAAATGCAATGCAACCAATGGAGATGCTCTAAATATCTTATCTAGCTTTTTTTCAAACAAAATATTCCTTCCATTTTTTTTAGTTGTTGTTTTAGAGTTATTTTTTAGTTCATAAGTATTACTTATCCTTTTGTATTTACTATGCAAACAATTTTCTAATTTTATTTCTGAGTTTTAGCTTATTAATTGCATATATCAAATAAAAATATATATTAATGAACAGCAAAACAGAAAATTTAATTGTTTTTTAATATGTGTAAATTAGTTGACACAATAACGTGCTACGTGCGTTTCCATTTGCATGTCAAAATTATATGATGAAAATATCTAAACTTTCTGACAAAAAAAACATCTAAACTTCTATTAAAATGCATTTCTACTAACTACAAACTACAGTACTAGGTTTTTCGTTTTATGAAAAACAACTATATTAGACAATTAATAAATGCATTTCTGCTAATTCTTATTTCATGAAGTGTAACTATACTAGTACTGTAGTAGTAACTGAAGAAATTGATTAATTACGTAGTGCTAATTAAGATATTAATAATAGTCTACATGGGTTTCCGGACAAATGTCGTCTGACAAAAGGTCTTTGCGAAAAGGCGGAGGAAGAAAAGGAGGACGAGTACACATGAGCAATGCCCAATTCACTCCTTGGAAAAATGGGTGGCGTTTCACGGCCGTTGCCCCGAGAGATGATCCTAACCGTCGGCTTGGGTCCTTGGCCAGTAGCTGAGAGATCAGATCCTTGGCCGCGCTTGGAATCGTTGGCTCTTTTGGGAATTCGAGGGCTCGAGCCACGATGTTCGCAAGAGTTAACTCGTGGTCCATCCCTTTGAATGGCGTCGTTCCGTAGAACAGCTCGAACATGAATATCCCCAATGTCCACCAGTCCACCGCACTCCCATGCCCTTCTCCTGCCATCCACATTTTATGTTTCACTCATGTTAGGAGAGCTTGGGCATTCTTTTAAAGGATTTGGTATGTTCTAAACAAAAAAGCAAAAACAGGGGAGTTGAGAATGAGGTAGATTTGAAGAATACCTGAAACAATCTCAGGAGCCAAGTACTCATGCGTTCCAACAAAGGACATGGACCGGACGTCCACAGGCTCAGCCACAAGCTCAGGACCGTTGTTACGGTGATCAGTTTTCTTCTTGCGCCTTCGGATTCTCGGGTGGAAACAAGAGACAGCAGGGACAATACAGTTAGGGATCATGCAAGAGGACGATGTGGTTTGATGATGGTCCATGCCTTGGTTCTCATTCTGGTCAGACGAGCCATTAGGAAGGTTGTTCCGGTTCAGCACTATCTGTGGTGTGGAAGTCGATTCATCACATTTTAAGGAGAGATCAAAATCGGTTAGCATGATGTGACCATCTGATCGAACCAACACGTTCTCAGGCTTTAAATCGCGGTAAACAATCCCCAACATGTGAAGATATTCAATAGCCACGATCACTTCCGATACATAGAATCTGAAAAATAGTTAAGAGATGTTGAGATTAGTATAATGTGAAAAGAAGAGAGACAAAGAGAAGAAAACATGGAAGTGAGGACAAAACGAATAATTGAGATTTTGCAATAATTTTAAACAAGAGTTTTGTTTGGAATTTTTTGGTTACGATTTTAGTTAATGTGACAAAACAGCATTTGTTGGATTTGGGGACAAGAAGATGATGTTTTTGGGTTTGATTCACTATACACAAGGAACAAAAATGGACCTACAAGGTTGGTTGGCTTAACGAACTCTTTTGTCTAATAGAGAGTTTCTGGTGCTAAGACATTACCCCAAGATTCCTCTAGCCGACCCTTTTTGTCCTTCACGGGTCCACAATCACAAACATACTCCACACAAAAACAGAGAAAAAACTGTACAACAGGCAAAATTCTAAGAACAAGTTCACACAAATGATAAAACCCGACACTTATTCGGTTCATATATCCATTTCCGTAGAGCCATTGTTCTCTATATCTTTTAAAGAAAAAAACCAGAATCTAATTGAGTTCATTGAAAGGAAATAACCCAGTCTAATGTAAAATGCAGCTGAGTGGAGAGAAATGGGACCTTGAGTTTTTTTTGGTAGGACAACCTTAAAAATATAGATATATATTTAGGAATCCCTACAAATCATGATAAAAGATTCGACTACATGTTTTGGACCCAATTTTCAATCATTTTACTTTAACACAAAAGAGGAAACCTTGTAAAAACTCATTTACATAACAATTTAGATGTAACTTAACCTTGACTTCAGTTTTAGAATCGTTAACGTGTAAACTACTACACTAGTCAATCTGACAATATAACTTAAGAACACAAAACAAATCAGATCTAAACATCTACCAAGAAGAAGAACAAGATCCGGTTTTCTAGTAATTATCACGTGATACAAAAATTGGTCCATAAAGGGATAAATAAGTGGCTAACCTCAAGTAACAAACAATGATATAACTTCATCTACTACCAGACCGCACTATACCATCGACTCTAAGCCACAACTACTTTTCAAAACAAAGTTTCATAATTTTCCAAAAATTTCATCTTAATTTGTAGGACCAACTCATTAAGATCATTTGACAAAATATAATTCATAATAACCACCGGTTTTAATATTTGGGATGTGCTTGTACTGTAACCACATGCCCAACTACAAAAAAAAAAAAAAATACTATTCATTTTTTTGTTCCCATCCACGGCATGCTACGTGATTTAATTCAATCACCTGGGTTCCACCACAAAACTTACACGTGTCTTAAATGATTTGTTTCGAGAGCGAAGTCAAACCCCACTCGTTTTGACTTTTTATTTTTAAGCATCGCACCAGATTGCAACTACTTAAATTATGCTGCCCTACGCTAGTACGCTATACGCACACATGTAACTTACATGATGTAAGTAAGATGCACACTTTTGTTAATCGTGCGTACATCTGCGTACATAGAATAAATAAAATAGCCACTCTATTGGTTTAAAATTAAAATACACTTTCTAGTCCCTTTTTTGTGTGGCGTAAATAGACTTTTTCTAGTTTATATTAAAAAAAAAAGCATTATCGAGCACATCAATCAATAAATAAATATATTCCAATAACAAAAATCTGGAAAAAAAAAACCATTTCAAATTTATAAGCTAGCGTTAGTGAAAACTGCCAAAATTACGGAAATAAAAACATCGATTGTGTGTGATTTTCACTAAGATAATTATAACAAGTAACAACCTTAACGGGCCTATGTCATAATTAGTCTATAATTGCCCTTAAAAAACTACATATATAGTACAAATAAATGGCCTCTCTATGGTTTTAAACTTTTAATTTAAAAATACACTTTTTAGTCCCTTTTTTGTGTGGTCTAAATAGACTTTTCTAGTCTAGTCTTAAGAAAATATAAGCACATCAATCAATAAATAACATATTCCAACAACAAATCTACAAAATGTAAATATAAGCTAATTATTGAAAACTGCCAAAAAATATTGACGAAATTACGGAAATCGATTAAGTATAATTTACTTTATATATCTAAAGATTTATGATAATTACGATATAATTACCGTTAAAAAGGCAATAAATTAGTGATTAATTAACGGAACCATAAATTCAGTTATGAGTGTTTAAGTGTTAACTACGAGACAATTAGCCAGCTGGACGAGAGTCCCACTTCCCCCTGATTTCATCAGCTTTTTTATATTATTATTCACTTCTTCATAATAATTGCTTCCCACTTTTCAATATATATATTTAGAAACTGAATATTTTTAAATTAATTCACTTAACGGAAATGTTACCTGACGGCGGATTCATGGAAACGTTTATAAGTCTGTTTTTGACGGAGAACATGAAGGTCACCGCCGGGACAAAACTCCGTTAACAAACAGAGCCATTTCGGCGAATCAATGGCGGCGTAAAGCGTTGGAAGAAACGGATGATCGAGAGACTCGAGTATCTCTCTCTCCGTCTTCGCTCTACCTTCTTTGCTCCGGCTCGCGAGCTCCTTTTTATCCATAACCTTCGCTGCCAACAGAGGTAATTTAACGGCGGTGGTTTCCGTTACGTTTACGGCGGTTAGGGATTTGAATTCGGCTAAGAAAACCGAACCGATGTCTCCGGAACCGAGACGGAGACGGAATCTGAGATCGGAGAGTGAGAGAGACGATCGGAGTGAAGGGGGGAGTTTCGAGGATGAGAATGAACCGTGAGCTGATGGTGCTGGTGTTAGAGCTGCGGCGGAGGAGGAGGAGCGAGAACCGGAGCTTGTGCTTCGATTCACGGTGGTTCCCGCTGATGTGAAACTCACACTCTGTAAATCGTCGGCTAAATCGTCAATCCATGGTTCCATTTTCCGATCTACTCACAGTGACGACGAAAGAGAGAAAGAGAAGAAGAAGAAGAAGAGAGAGAGAGAAGTAACTGTGAGATTTTGCCTTTTTGGGGATGAGAAAAAATAGAATCAAAAGAAGATTACAAAAGACGATGGCATAAGTTGTAATTTAAGGGTTTAGGTATGACTCGTTACCTTATTTGCTTATTTTTAAAGCAATTTTTTTTTTATAATGCATATCGATGGTTAGGAAATGATGATGACACTGTATTGATATGTTTTACTTATGTGTAAGTAGACAATAATTAGGGAATTATTTGAGAGGATTTTAAGATCTTTGTTGTTGCAATTGTTTCAAAAGAGAGAAACAAAGAGACATTATAAACTAGGCCCCTACGGGATAAAGATAAGGACATATACATATTTTTGTGTTTGTTCTATTTTAAATTGTGATTATTATAATTCTTTCGTATGGTACAATATTATATTATTTTTAAAATATATATATATATATATATATTTTTTTGTGCAAATAAAAAAAGATCTAAACACTGTCTTTTGAACATTGTCACCAAGGCACAAGGACAACCTAGACAAGGAGTCCGTGTACAATGTGTATTGTGAACTCCAGTCCCTATTATACGAACCTCGGGTTTGTGGTCGCTCGGCCTTTGAAAATCGTATCATTGGAAAATAAATTTATTCAAGTCAAGACCGGTTTCATTGTTGTTGCATTTGCTTCAAGCTCGGTTATGTTACATCACGGTAGAAGTAAGCTTTGCTTTGCGTATCAGCCTCTTTCTTGCGTTAACATGGTGCTGTTGGAGGAGCTTGTAAGGCTAATGGCTTTCGGTATGGTGGTATTTGTTTCTAACCTTGTTCTGCCCTAGCCGACTTTGGTTATGAATTTGCTAGAGGGAGTACACACTGTTGGCATAATTTGGCTTGTGAGGTTCTAACTCATGGGCGAAGAATCGCTCTCACTTTTTGCAGGGAGAAAATGTGAGCTAGGGTTTGAAGCTCTACACCATTGACAGCTGATTCTTAGGTTTCTTGTGAAAGACTTCTAGTGTTAAGTGTCTTTTCTAACTCCGTGGTCACAATTTGTTTTTACCTTTCTTCTTTTGCATTCAGTAAAAAATAACTAACAAAATCGTCATAACTTCGTATTATCTTTTGATGGTCGAGTGGATGGACCAAAAAATTGTGGTTAATATTAAGTACTTCTATATTTTGCCATGGGACCATTTGTCTAGGTTGATAATTATTGATAGTAAACCTAAATTGTTTTTCATTTTTAATAAATTATTTACATGCTTAGCGAAATTTTAGTTTCATCGAGTATGGTTCTGAACTTCTGATACCAATTTGTAACATTTGTCTCAAACTGGAAGGTTTCTAGTCATACCGAAAAAATACAAGTAAATTAAGGAAGTTCTAATTCATTCGTAACTTTCAGACATTCAAAACAATGACCAACACCATTTTTATAAATGCGGTTAATAACATAAATATGAATTGAAAATTAAACGTCATGAGATACGCTGTCCCGACCACCGTATCCTCGTGCCGTCTAATCACTCCATGTCGTCCATGTTTATAATCATACCCATGGTTCTGACCGGCCGCCTAATTTTGGGTACTAACTTTTTTTCCTTTCGGCTAATGAAGTTGTGAAATCTTTTTTAAAAATGGGCTATGATATGTTGCGAACCATGGGCCTTATATTTCTCTTCTTCAGAAACTTTAAAGACCATTCTGTTTTAATATGTGTAATACTACTGTATACAACTATATAATCCTACCATAAGGCATAAGCTCAAGTGTAACTTGTCATTACAAATCAACAATGTACTGAAACATGAGACCTAACTTGTCATAGAAACTACAACACAACATAAATTGCATAAGAACTAAAACAAACAAAACATGAAAGTTTACAACGCTTTACATCGTCAGCGAAAACATGAATAAACCTACCTTTCGAAAACTATATATGAATGCTTATGAAAATAAGAAAGAACCCAAGTACATTTGATGATTTGATTAGAGTAAAGACCGATTAGCAAACTACACAGAACTTGTATTCACATCCATATACGGTCTTGATATAACCAAAAAAAGAAATAAAAAAGTCAAGAGTGGTCTTTCATACCTCTACGATCATCAGAAGACGCAGGAATCAAATTGAAGCCTTGAAGAACGATGATGGAGTTTGGCAGACTGATTCACATGAGTTAGAAGATTTGGCTGTGAATTATTATAAAAGGTTGTACTCTCTAGCTGATGTAGAACAGGTGGTAGCAGGATTGCCACGAGAGGGGTTCCCAGCACTAACGTGGGAGGAGAAGATTAGTTTAACCAAACCGATTGTGGCTACTGAAGTTGAGTCTGCTGTACGTGATATGAGTACCTACAAGGCGCCTGGTCCGGATGGTTATCAACTTATTTTCTACCAGAAATGCTGGGATGTTGTTGGCGGTTCAGTAGTGAGCTTTGTGTTAAAGTTCTTTCAAACAGGGGAATTTTCACAAGGGTTGAATGATGCATTGGTGTGTTTAATCCCGAAGGTAGCTAAGCCAGAGAAGATTACACAGTTTCGTCCAATCAGTCTATGCAATGTTATTTTTAAAATAATAACCAAGGTGATGGTCACACGGTTGAAGTTAGTGATCTCTAAATGGATTGGACCAGCTCAAGCAAGCTTTATACCTGGACGGCTAAGCATTGATAACATTGTTATCATGTAGGAGGCGGTTCACTCTATGAGGAGGAAGAAGGGTCGTAAGGGTTGGATGTTATTGAAACTGAATCTCGAGAAGGCGTATGATCGGATAAGATGGATTTCCTCGAGGATACGCTCAATGCTGTAGGGTTATCTAATCTTTGGGTGAAGTGGATTATGAGGTGTGTCACTGATCCGTCAATGAAAATACTGTGGAATGGCGAAAAACAGAGCCGTTTAAACCTTCACGGGGTTTGCGGCAAGGAGACCCGTTGTCTCCTTACTTGTTTGTTATGTGCTTGGAACGGTTGTGCCACATGATTGATCGAGCCACAACTGAGAAGCAGTGGAAGCCTATCCGTTTATCACAAGGCGGTCCTCCTCTCTCACACATTTGTTTTGCTGATGATTTGATCCTGTTCGCGGAAGCTTCAGTTGCACAGATAAGAGTCATCAGAGGGATTTTAGAGAAGTTTTGCCTTGCGTCAGGCCGAAAAGTGTGTCTTGAGAAGTCAAAAATATTTTTTTCTCACAATGTTTCGCGTGACAAGCAAAGATTGATATCAGAGGAGAGTGGTATTCAAGTCACAACTGATTTAGGAAAATATCTCGGTATGCTTGTCCTACAAAAAAGGTTGAATAAGGCAACGTTTGGAGATGTGCTGGAGAGGGTCTCATCCAAACTTGCAGGATGGAAGCAACGATGTTTGAGATTTGCAGGTTGACTCACTCTTACTAAAGCTGTGTTGGGAGCAATCCCGATCCATACTATGAGTGTGATCTCCCTCCCGGTTTCACTCACTGATGAACTGGAAAAGGTTTCTCGCTCCTTTCTTTGGGGTAGTACTATAGAGAAGAGGAAGCAACATCTCATATCATGGGATAGAGTGTGTGTTCCGAAGGAGTAAGGGGGGCTTGGTATTAAGAGATTGAGTGATATGAACAAGGCGCTGCTTGCCAAGGTGGGTTGGTGATATGATAATGGGAAGCGTCAGGACATGTTCTCATTGTTTGATGCGTATCTGCTCAACCACGAGGAATTTGTGCATGAAACCAGTTGGAGAATGTTCTCAGCTCAATTACAAAACTCCTCGAAGAAGAATCAGATCAAACAGAGTTCAGATGAAGGAGTTACGCAATTTACCAAACAGGTGATCTCCAGCTTACGCGAATTCAGACATACGCCCATTCAATGGAGGATTCTGACCAGACCAGATTGAATTAAGCTACGAACCAAATTGTTCTAGAATCTTGGTCCATCATAGAAGCCCAACAAAGTGGATTCAGCCCAAAATCAAGAAAAAAAGAGAGATTTTCGTCCATTCTCAAAACAACATTTATTTATGTGGTTTTCTCTCTCTTGCACGCACTTTAGAGTTTGAATTTCAATTCTCAAGTTGCTGACTGTTATAGAAAATTGTTGTATCTCCTCTATATAATGAGGCTTGATTCATGAATAAAAAATAAGTTTTGTTGTTGAGTAAAAATCAGAGAAGTTTATCTCTTTCAAGATGTGATATCTTGTAATTTTTGGAACTCCATGTTCATGGTGCGTCATATCTATGTTCATGGTTGGTTCAGACTTATCATAGATCCTTTCACAGATCTTTGTGGCGTCTCTCAATCCATCTCTCTATCCATTCCTTGTTGGTGTGTCATATCCAGCAAGTTGTCAATCCCTTTTGGTGTATAATATCCAAAGAATCGATCCACCGGTATATCAGGAGTCTTCCGCAGCTCTTGTGCGACCATTCGCTCCACATCCTTTGATTCTTTAGACTTCACAGTCTCTTGGATGCAAAGTTTATCCCTTTCACCACCTTAGAGTGTCGACTCCTTGGGAAGATCATATCAGTTGGAGACTGCTTAACGACCAGGAGAGTTTATGGTCTCGTCTTTTACGAAGCAGATATCGAGTGGGGAATCTGCAAGAAGTGGAATGGTTGAAACCTAGGAGCACTTGGTCTTCTACTTGGTAGAGTGTGGCAGTTGGTATCCGAGAAGTGGTTCTACCAGGTCATGGATGGGTTGTTGGGGATGGTAGACAGATCTGTTTCTGGAAGGATAAGTGGTTGATGAATGAATCTATTATGGAGGTAATGCAGACTGCAGTCCCAGAAGATAGAGCCAATGACACTGTTAGTGACTTATTGGAGGATGGGAGAAGCTGGTTGATGGATAATATATTACCATGGGTCTCTGAGGAGGTCAGATTGAGACTTGGGGCTGTGGTGTTAGACATGTTTACTGGTGCTAAGGATCGTTTATCTTGGGCTGAGAGTGCTAATGGAATGTTTACAGTGCGATCGTCCTATGCTATGCTTACACGACAGTGTGTTGCAGGTGCACAGCTCTCGAGTTTTTGGAATCATATCTGGGGTGTTGTGGTACCAGAATGGGTGAAGGTTTTCTTATGGATGGTTGGAAATCAGGCGATCATGTCCAACACGGAGAGGTATCGTCGCCACTTATGTGAATCACTGGTTTGTGAGGTTTGTAAAGGTCGGGAGGAAACAATCATTCACATTTTGCGTGATTGTTCGACAATGTCTGGTGTGTGGAAATGTCTTGTACCAGTGAGGAAGCAACAACGATTTTTCTCGGTGACATTGTTAGAATGGCTCTTTTCTAATTTACTTGTGACGAAGGAATCAGGGAGTGTTTCCTGGTCTACATTGTTCAGTGTTACGATTTGGTGGGGGTGGAAGTGGAGGTGTGGAAATGTGTTTGGTGTAAGGGGTAAATGTCGGGATAGAGTGAAGTTTCTCAAGGACTGGGCTATGGAGATAGGGTCAGTTCACCGAGCCAAGCAGAAACTAATACGGGTTCCAGAGAGGGAGGAATGATTGATAGGCTGGGTTTGTCCGGGGAGTGGGTGGTGGAAGATGAACACATATGGTGCTTCAAAAGGTAATCCGGGGATTGCGGCTGCAGGTGGAGTTTTGAGAGATGAGTCAGGTAACTGACAAGCGGGTTTTTCTTTGCATATTGGTGTTTGTACGGCTCCAATGGCAGAGTTGTGGGGGGGTTTACTATGGCCTGTGTGTTGCTTGGGATAAACGAGTATTACAGTTGGACTTGGAGGTTGATAGTGAGATCAGTGAGACTCATCCTCTGTCGTTCCTGGTGCGGTTGTGCCATGGCTTCATATCAAGGGACTTAGTAGTCCGCATTTCGCATGTGCATAGGGAGGCTAACCGTCTTCCTGACAGCTTAGCTAACTATGCTTTTCAATTACCTTTAGGTTTTTTTTTTTGATTCTTGTCCGGCTTGTGTTGCAGAGCTTGTGTCGCAAGATGCAAGTGGATATGCAATATCTCGGAATGTTTGTATTTGATTTCAGTTTTTTTTAATAAATAAAGGGAGTTTATACTCCCTCTGTTCTACCAAACAAAAAAAAGAGACCAAAGAAACCAGTTAAAGAAGAGAACCTCGACACCGAAGAGGGCAAAATAGATGATACCTGAAGTTACGAGAGATAAGATGGACCTTTCTTGCACCTTGGTGAAGCTAATTATAAGGTAGTAAGCATCCATATATCGTCTTCTTTCCAAACTACATAATCAAGTTTATAAAAACAAAGAGAATCCATTTTAATAGCATCATCAACCAGGAATCGATTAACACTAGTAGTTCTCTAATTCAAAACATAAAGAGTGTTAAATCGATTAACACTAGTAGCAATCTCCAACTGAGGTTTTGCTCTGCATTACTCAAACCAGTAATGGGCCTGCTATAGTCAATCTCAACAAGGGAAGAAAAATGGGCCTTATGAACAACACGAAGCCCACAACGACTGTACTACAAACTCTGCATCAAGACAGAGGATCTCTGCAACACTATGACGTTCGTACGGTTAAGTATGTCCCTCAAATCAAGCTGAACAATACAATCAAGTCTGCTCCCCAAATCAAGCTGAATAACTGTTATGATTGTCTCTTATCACAAGATGCCTTAGGAAATTAGTCATATGTCGCTTATGACAGCTCATGCGTTATGTCTTATGCCTTTTGCCTATATAAAACAAGTGTAGATGTAATCCTTGCTCTTAAGTTGAATAAAGGTTAATCACCATTATCTTCTTCAAGCTTTAATCAAGATCTTGAAAGATCTTTCATGGTATCAGAGCTTATGGCTCTTGATCCTACTCTTGTTTCATCTACTACTTCTACTCTTTCATCTACACTTGTTCCGGTTGCTGCTTCCTCCTTAAGCATCTCCCAATGTGTTACACTAAAACTCACTTCCACCAACTACCTACTCTAGAAAACTCAATTTGAGTCCTTTCTCTCCAATCAAAATCTGCTCGGCTACGTCAATGGTGGAACTTTACGCCCTTCCTCGACAGTCATTGTCAGATCTGGCGACACAACCTCTGAAGCTCCTATTCCCGACTTCACTACATGGATCCGCAATGATCAACTGGTTCTTGCTTGGCTCTTTGGCTCTCTCTCAGAAGAAGCTCTCCGTACTGTCTATGGTCTCCACACATCTCATGAGGTATGGCAAAGTCTGGCCAAAAAGTTTAATCATGTTTCAGTCTCTAGAAAGCATGATCTCCAGAGACGTTTAAACAATGTACCTAAGCTAGGAAAAACCATGGCTGCATACCTAGATGAGATTAAGGCTATTAGTGATCAGTTAGACTCCATTGGCTTTCCAGTCTCAGACTAGGAGAAGATTTATGGTGCTCTGAGCGGATTAGGTCCAGAATATCAGTCTATTGACACATATGTTGAGAAATCCATGGATCAGTTCCCTGGACCAACCTTTGAAGATGTGGATTTCAAGCTGATCAACTTTGAGAACAAGCTTCTCAAATACTCTGAGACTCCTGCAGTCTCTCCTCATTTGGCGTTTAACACTGGTCGGCAGTACTCCAACAGAGGTCGTGGTCAGAATAATGGCAGAAATGGAGGTTACAGAGGACGCGGCTCCTACTCCACTCGTGGCCGTGGATTCCACCAACATATCAGCACTTCAAACTCTGGTGCTTCTGACAGACCTACTTGTCAGATCTGCGGTAAGTATGGTCACTCTGCAGCAAGGTGCTACAAGCGGTTTGATCATGGCTACCAATCAGAAGAACTTCACAATGCTTTAGCTGCTATGAGGATGACAGATCAATCAGGTCCACCAGGTCATGAGTGGTATCCAGACTCGGGTGCTACTTCACACGTCACCAACAATGTCGAAACTCTCCAGTGTTCTCAGCCCTACAACGGTGATGATAGAGTGATGGTAGGTAATGGAGACTTCCTTCCCATTACTCATATCGGTTCAGTCCCTCTTCAAACTCTGCAAGGTACATTCTTACCTTTAAAAGACGTATTGGTCTGTCCCCAAATGGCTAAGTCCCTTCTGTCCGTTTCAAAACTTTGTGATGATTATCCTTGTTCCGTCAAATTTGACTCTGATGGTGTCCTTGTGAAGGACAAGCGGACAAAGCTGCACCTAGCACAAGGAAAGAGGGATAAAGACCTCTACAAGTTGGAGAATCACCCAATGCAAGATTTTTATTCCTCTCGGCAACAAGCAACAAGTGCTGAAGTGTGGCATATGCGCCTTGGTCACCCTATTAAGGATGTTCTCCAGCTTCTTTCAAGTAGTAAAGCTATAGTAATGAATAAAACAAGCTCTCGTGTGTGTGATGCTTGTTAGTTGGGAAAGACATGTAAACTCCCGTTTCTTGCTTCAGATTTTGTTTCTACTAGACCTCTTGAACGCATTCATTGTGACCTATGGGGTCCGACACTTGTTGCTTCAACACAGGGTTTTCGGTTTTATGCAATCTTTATTGATAATTTCTCAAGATTCACCTGGTTTTATCCATTAAAGACCAAATCAGACTTCTACTCAGTGTTTGTCATGTTTCAACAGTTGGTGGAGAACTTATATTCTCAGAAAATTGCTTACTTTCAGTGTGATGGTGGGGGTGAGTTTACAAACAACAAATTGGTGACACATCTGGCAAGTCATGGTATAAAACAACTCATCTCATGTCCATACACACCAGAACAGAATGGTTTAGTTGAGCGTAAACACAGACATATCACTGAGTTAGGCATGTCGATGCTTTTTCATAGTAAAGCTCATTCTTCTCTTTGGGTAGAAGCTTTCTTTACTGCAAGCTTTCTGGGAAATCTTCTTCCTTCATCAGTCTTACCTGATCATAAGAGTCCATTTGAGATGCTTACGGGTAAATCTCCTGTCTATACTTCTCTAAGAGTTTTTGGTTGTGCTTGTTATCCATACCTTAGACCATATGCTAAGAACAAGTTTGATCCCAAGTCTCTTCTTTGTGTCTTCTTGGGATATAATGAGAAATACAAAGGGTATCGGTGCTATCATCCACCAACAGGGAGAGTCTTTATCTGCAGGCATGTATTGTTTGATGAAGATCAATTTCCTTTTGGTTCCTCATATGCTCATCTTCTCCCACAATCAACAACACCGCTTACAAGTGCCTGAAAACAGAGTTTTTTACCACCACAACAGTCTTCCGTATTGCAGCCACACCCTGATTCTGCTGAAGCTAGTGATCCATTGACTATTGTGGAGGAGGAATGTCCTGAGCGTACGTCAGGCTTTGATCCTGTTACTATTGGCGACAGCGTTCCTCGTTCCACAGACAGTCCATTGGTCATCTCTAGTTCATCTCCTACGACAGTGTCTCCCAGTAATGAAACCTCTGCAAATACAAGCTTACCTGCAGTCGCAACAGATGATGGTTCATCTTTATTTACGGATGATGACTTCCCTCCTTTATCACGAAGTGAAGATTCTAATTATTCAGCACCAAACGTTCATCCCATGACTACAAGAAGGAAGGCAGGAGTGATAAAGCCAAATCCTAAATATGCTCTAGTTACCGTCAAACAGAACTATCCTGAACCAAAGACAGTGCAATCAGCTTTGAAGGATGAAGGATGGACAAATGCAATGACCGATGAAGTCGATACAATGAAAGTTATACATACATGGGACTTAGTTCCTCCAGAAGAAGATATTAAACATCTTGGGTGCAGATGAGTTTTCAAAACTAAGCTATGTGCCAATGGATCTTTAGATAAACTTAAAGCAAGGTTAGTCGCTAAGGGATACGAACAAGAAGAAGGAGTTGATTTTGTCGAAAATTACAGCCCAGTGGTGAGAACTGCTACTATAAGATCAGTTCTTCATACTGCAGTGGTCAACAAATGGGATATCAAGCAGCTCGATGTTAAAAATGCATTTCTCCATGGAGATTTAAAAGAAACAGTTTATATGATACAACCTCCAGGCTTTGAAGACAAGAGCAGACCAGACTATTTATGCAAGCTCAACAAAACTATGTATGGCTTAAAACAAGCACCAAGAGCATGGTTTGACAAATTTAGTACTTTTTTGCTCTATTTTGGCTTCCTCTGCAGTTTAGCTGATCCATCGTTATTCGTTTATGACAAGGGTTCAGACAAAATGTATCTCTTGCTTTATGTTGATGATATGTGTCTCACTGGAAATAACGACGCTCTCATCAAACATCTTCTCGATAGTCTCGCCAAAGAGTTCATGATGAAAGATTTGGGTCCTCTACATTATTTCCTTGGAGTGCAGGCTCACTTCCACAGAGATGGGTTGTTCTTGAGTCAAGAGAAGTATGCTACAGACCTTCTCATTAATGCCGGAATGAAGGATTGTGCCCCGATGCCTACTCCTCTTCCTCTGCAACTCGACAAGTTAGAAGGTCAGCATGAGTTGTTTTCGGATCCAACATATTTTAGGAGCTTAGCATGAAAGCTTCAATATCTTACTTTAACCCGTCCAGACATTCAGTTCTCCGTCAACTATGTCTGTCAGAAGATGCATCAGCTTACAATTTCAGACTTTCAACTCCTGAAGCGGATACTTAGATACATCAAGGGAACTGTTCGAATGGGGATCAATCTGTCCAGCAACTCTGCTTCCAACCTCACCGCCTTTAGTGACAATGATTACGCAGGCTGCAAAGACACAAGACGTTCAACAGGAGGATTTTGTATGTTTCTTGGAACCAATATCATCTCCTGGTCTGCTAAGCGCCATCCCACAGTCTCCAAGTCTTCTACTGAAGCCGAATATCGAACAATGTCAGAGGTGGCTTCAGAAATAAAGTGGATATTGTCTCTTCTCCGTGATCTAGGTGTTGCTCAGCCACACACTCCAGAACTCTTCTATGGTAATCTATCTGCAATCTACTTGTCTACCAATCCAACACTTCATAACAGGTCCAAACATTTCGATACTGATTTTCACTATGTGAGGGAACGTGTCGCACTTGGCACTTTGGTGGTTAAACACATTCCTGCACACTCCCAGCTCGCAGATGTGTTTACCAAGTCACTGCCTCAACAACCTTTTTTTGCTCTTCGTTCCAAACTTGGTGTTTGCTTACCACCCAACACAAGTTTGCGGGGGTGTATGAGACAAAACCAATCTCCAACTGAGGTTTTGCTCTGCATTACTCAAACCAGTAATGGACCTGCTATAGTCGATCTGAACAAGGGAAGAGAAGTGGGCCTTATGAACAACACGAAGCCCACAACGACTGTACTACAAGCTCTGCATCAAGACAGAAGATCTCTGCAACACTATGACGTTCGTACGGTTAAGTATGTCCCTCAAATCAAGCTGAACAATACAATTAAGCCTGCTCCCCAAATCAAGCTGAATAACTGTTATGATTGTCTCCTATCACAAGATGCTTTAGGCAATTAGTCATATGTCGCTTATGACAACTCATACGTTATGTCTTATATCTTTTGCCTATATAAAACAAGTGTAGATGTAATCCTTGCTCTTAAGTTGAATAAAGGTTTTTCACCGTTATGTTCTTCAAGCTTTAATCAAGATCTTGAAAGATCTTTCATAAATTACCCAAATTGCAATTCATTAAAATCCATACTTTCTTCTCGCAAAATTCAACATTTTGTATTTATCTATATTCCCAGTTATACCCCTCACTTCCTCTGTTTATTACGAAATAAGACTTAAAAAGAGCAGAAGAAGAAACTCGTAATATCACAAAAACTCCAACTATTCAGGGGGAACGAGGATGTACTGTCCCAACCTCACCACTTCTCCAACAATCCCTTCCTATTTACCATTTTGCCACTCCACTCGCTCTATTCCTTCTCATTTCCGATCATCTGACAAAAACCCGAATCTTGTTTCCATCTTTCGAGCAAAACCCACAATCTCTCATTCCCTCACGTGCTTTGCATCATCTTCAATGGAGACGACTCCGACGACGCAGAGCAGCGAAACGAAACCTTTCTCTGTTCTTTTTGTCTGTCTCGGAAACATCTGTCGGAGCCCAGCAGCTGAAGGTGTCTTTAGAGATATGGTGAAGAAGAAAGGTCTCGACTCCAAATTCAACATTGATTCCGCTGGAACCATTGATTATCACGAGGTAGACTAATCCTTTCTGTTCCGATTGTGTTTTTTTTTTTTGCTTTTGAATTCGAAGAGAAGAAGACAGAACAAGTTACTTAACTTTAGGGTTTTGTAATAAGATTGATGCTTGATTGGTGAATGATGCTTTTCACAGACGTAGAAAGGTTTGATTTTGGATTTAGGTTTTTTTTTGGTGGACGTAATTTGGTTGGAGGAAGGAAGCAGTGGAGACTTTTGAAATTCATGTTTCTGAATCAATTTGTGATTTGTTAAACTGCTCTTTTTATAAGAGATGAACAAAAACATTAATCTGAATTAAGGATTGTATATAAAGATTGATGCTTGATTTGAACAATTAGTGAGTGATGCTTTTCACAGACGTAGAAAGGTTTGATTTTGGATTAAGGTTTTTTGGTGGGAGTAAGGACTTTGAAATTGATGTTTCTGATTCTTTTTTGATTTGTGAAACTGTTCTTTTAAAAGGGGAATATGGCGGATCCGAGAATGAGAAGTGCTGCGAAACGTCGTGGGATTGAGATAACGTCATTATCAAGACCGATTAAGGCATCTGATTTCAAGGAATTTGATCTCATTCTTGCAATGGATGAGCAGAACAAAGGTAGAAGAAAGAGTAACTCTATTCAACATTCTACAAGAATCGTATGGTTAGGATCAATGTCTATGCAAATGGGGTTCAGCCTAGGACTAGGAATTTGCAAGTTAAGATCTGATTAGTTATGGAGAAATGAAATAAAATATGAATTTGAATGTTTGATGTTTGCAGAGGACATATTGCAGGCTTATAGTGTATGGAAAGCCAGAGGGAATTTCCCGCCCGATGCTGATAAAAAGGTACCACCGTTAGTGTTTGTTGCTGTTTGGCTGGACTTTGGAACTCTTTTTAGGAGATTGTCAGAACATATATTTCATTGATTTTTCAGGTTAGGCTAATGTGTTCGTATTGCAAGAAACACAGTGACAAGTTTGTTCCTGATCCATATTATGGTGGAGCTCAAGGTTTTGAGAAGGTAAATTACCAGAGATTTGAGAAGCTAATTGTGGAGTGGTTTAGAGTACACAGATGGAAATTCAACCACTAGAGGTTTATCAAATGGTTACTTTAGTCTATAAGACTTTAAAATGGCATGCCATTTTCACTACCAGAATTTTAACTGTATTATTTGTACACAACTCTCACATGGAAACTTGAATCTTGATCTGTTACTTGGTCTACTGTTACTTTGACAGGTACTGGACTTGCTTGAAGATGCTTGTGAGTCTTTGCTGGACAGTATCACCGTCGAAAGTTGATGATACTGCAAGTTCAGAGTCCCACTTATGTTGTTGCTATTATTGAGATTGGTAGCTTTGCACATACAACTGAGAGTTCTATTATTCTGTTACTACATTTATAGACATCTTAATAATGTAAAAGCATGAGAAATGATGTGTAGCTTGAATCATTGATATTTTTTCTTCTTCTAAACCTTGTTATTTAACTGAACAAATTCTTAAGAAGATGTTCTTGTTGATATTAAAGTATCATAGAGGGTGGCACTCTTTAGTCTTTACACAATTGAACAATTTCCTTCTACCATTATTATTAGGAGAGAAAGAGAGATAGAAAAGAATGTGTGGACGTAAGTGTTTTGTTTGAGATGATAATAGTTTAAATTTTCCCTTATCATTATTTGGCTTCCGAGAAATTAAGTGAATGGTGGTGGTGGAGCATAGATAGGGACAGCGATTTTGTCTTTAGCAACATTTTCCACAAAATCTCACTATATTTTCCAGGAAACATCATGGAGTTTCTGTGCTAATAGAGTCGTCAACGGTCACACAGAGCCTCTTCCTCTTTGTTAAAATCCTTCCTCCATCCATCCATCTAGGAATCCTCTCTCTACCATACTAATGAATTCTTCTTTTTTCCTTGGCTCTGTAGCAGCTGTTGTAGGCTTCTTTACGTTTTACAGAAAACGCAGATTCCAGCAAGATAACAAAGATAATAAATCTTCGTCTTCTTCTTCTTCTTTATCTCTTCCATCTCCTCCAACTTCTTTGTCTCTTCCATCTCCTCCAACTTCTTTAACTCTTCCATCTCCTCCAACTTCTGTGTCTCGAAACTGGAAACACGATGTCTTTCCGAGCTTCCACGGACCAGATGTCCGAAAAATCTTTCTTTGTCACATTTTGGAATCCTTCAGAAATAAGGGAATTGACCCATTCATTGACAATGATATAAAGAGGAGTAAGTCGATCGGTCCTGAGCTCGTAGAAGCTATCAAAGGATCAAAGATCGCGATCGTCTTGCTCTCCAAGAACTATGCTTCTTCGTCTTGGTGTCTTGATGAGTTGGCAGAGATCATGAACTGCAGGGAAGTGTTGGGTCAGATTGTCATGACCATTTTCTATGATGTTGATCCAACTGAAGTAAAGAAACAAATTGGAGATTTTGGAAAAGCCTTTAAAAAAACATGTAAAGGTAAAACAAAAGAGCGTACTGAGAGATGGAGAAAAGCTTTGGAGGATGTGGCCCAAATCGCTGGATATCATTCTCGCAACTGGTTTGTTCTCTTGATTTCTACTCTCCTTAATTAATATTTCCTTTTAGAGTTTATTTGTAGCTATAAAAAAAATATCAAGACAAGAAAATACATATGTTTCGATGTGTATCAGAAGTTCTCATGACTAGACTATTTGATAGATTTATGTTAATATCCTCCAATGCTAGGGTCAATGATGCGACCATGATTGAAAAAATAGCCACCGATGTTTCAAACATGTTGATTAGCTCCACACCATCAAGAGATCTCGACGGTTTAGTAGGGATGAGAGCTCATATAGAAGAAATGGAACAATTGTTAAGCCTAGATTTGGCTGAAGTAAGGATGATTGGGATTTGGGGGCCTCCTGGGATTGGTAAGACGACCATTGCTAGAATTATATTCGACCAAGTCTCCAGCAGATTCCAACTTAGTGCGATCATGATTGATATCAGAGGAAGCTATCCAAGTCTTCGTTTGAATGAGTATAGTGCACAATTGGAACTTCAAAACGATATGTTGTCCAAAATGATCAACCAGAAAGAAATCACGATTTCTCATTTAGGAGTGGCAAAAGAACGGTTAAAAGACAAGAAAGTGTTACTCGTTCTTGATGATGTGGACCACTTAGAACAACTAGATGCCTTGGCGAAAGAAACTCGATGGTTTGGTCCGGGAAGTCGGATTATTATCACAACAGAAGATTTAAGTGTTTTGAAACCCCCTAGGATCAATCATATTTACAAAGTGAAATTCCCATCAAGTGACGAGGCTTTTCAAATCTTTTGTATGCATGCCTTTGGACAAAAGCATCCAGATGATGGTTTCTATGGGCTTGCTAAGGAAGTTGCAAACCTTGCTGGTGAACTCCCTTTGGGATTGAAGATTCTAGGCTCCGCTCTGAGAGGAATGTCCAAGCAGGAGTGGAAAAGGATACTACCAATGTTACAAACCAGCCTTAATGGAGAGATAGAGAGCATTATAAAGTTCAGCTATGATGCCTTATGTGATGAATATAAAGATTCATTGCTTTACATAGCCTGCTTTTTCAACTATGTATCACTTGATAAACTGGAAGAGGTTCTTCCAAAGAAGTTTTCACATGTGATTGAAGCTGGTGTTCATGTCTTAGCCGAGAAATCTCTCATATCTATTCTTGAAAGAATCGGAATGATACATGTGCATACTCTCCTTGAGCAATTTGGAAGAGAAACTTCTCGTAAGCAATTCCTTCATAATGGGCTTCTGAAATCTCAGCTTTTGGTTGATGACAGAGATATTTGTGAAGTGCTCGGTACTAATACATCAGTAAGTTTTTTGCCATACAAATTGAGTTTATTTGATAATTAACTAACTTTGTTATCTACTTCTAATTTGTATGGTTCCTTTTCAGGATAATAGACGTTTTATAGGGATTAATTTTAATCTATCTAAGACTGAGGAAGGATTGAATATAAATGAGAAAGCACTTGAAAGAATGTCTGATCTCCAATTCGTAAGAATCAATGGTAGGAAGGATCTTGCTGGCCCTGAGAGACTGCACTCGTTGCTATATCATTCTCAAAAACTTTCAATTTTCAAAACCTTTGTTTCCGTAAAAATTTCTAGTAGTTAAGACACTCCAAATTTATACATTTTCTTATTTGTCAATGCAGCAACTTAAAAATCTCAGGTGGATGAATTTGAGTTATTCTAAAGATTTGGAAGAGCTTCCGGATCTTTCAACTGCCACTAATCTCGAAGAATTACATCTTAAAGGATGCGAAAGTTTAGTGGAGCTTCCTTTTTCTATCGGGAATGCAACCAATCTCCTGAGATTAGATCTCTCTGATTGCTCAAAGCTGGTAAAAGTCTCTTCTTCTATTGAGAATTTGACCAAACTCCAGAGTTTAGATCTCTCTGATTGCTCAAATCTTGTGGAGCTACCCTCTATTGGGAATGCAACTAAACTAAATCTTAGTCGTTGCAAAAGTTTAGTGGAGCTTACTTCTTCTATTGGGAATGCAACCAATCTTCAGGAACTAAATCTCTCTCGTTGCTCAAGTTTGATGAAAATCCCTTCTTCTATTGAGAATTTGACCAATCTATCGAGTTTAAATCTCAAGGATTGCCCAAATCTTGTGGAGCTTCCCTCTATTGGAAATGCAACTAAACTTGAGGTATTGTTTCTTAAAAATTGCTCAAGTCTTGTGAAGCTCCCGTCTTCTATCAATGCCACTAATCTCAAGCAATTTCTTCTACAAAACTGTTCACGTGTTGTGGAGCTCCCCGCTATTGAGAATGCGACTAATCTCCATCTATTGGATCTCAATAACTGCTCAAGTCTACGAGAGCTCCCTCCTTCTATTGGATTTGCCACAAATCTTCAGACATTGGGTATGAGTGGATGTTCAAGTCTCGTGAAACTCCTCTCCTCTATTGGAGATATCACTAGTCTCAAAAATCTTAATCTATCTAACTGCTCCTACTCCATTGGAAACCTTCAAAATCTGTCTACTTTGATAATGCGTGGATGCTCAAAGCTAGAGGCTCTTCCAACCAACATTAACTTGGAATCTCTCTGTTCACTTGATCTCACAGATTGCTCGCAGTTGAAAAGTTTTCCTGAGATCTCCACAAACATTGAGGATCTCAAGCTCACAGGAACTGCAATAAAAGAAGTCCCTATCTTACATAGATGCATACAACTTTCAATCCCTTGATAGGCTGGATTATTCCTTTAACAATCCGAAGATCCGTCTGAAGTTCAACAACTGCTTCAAACTGAACCAAGAAGCTAGAGATCTCGTCATGCACACATCGACTCGTTCATATGGGATGTTACCCGGTACACAAGTCCCTGCCTGCTTCAATCACCGAGCTACTGCTGAGGGTTCCTTGAAAATCAAGTTGGTTGAGTCGCCTCTTCCTATGTCCTTGAGATTCAAGGTTTGTATCATGCTGGTTGAAGAAGGTACGAAATAAACTTTTGAGACCTTGGCGTCTGTACGGATTAGCTTCGTGGACAAACAAAATAATCTCAAGGTTCGGTGTACATCATCAAGCTTCCATGCAATAGGTCGAAGAATTCTAACAGATCATATCTACACATTTGAAGTTAATGCAGTGGAGGTGACTTCCAGCGAGCTTCTCTTTGAGTTCACAATAGCCAATAATAGCAAGTCGAAGATCGGAGAATGCGGGATATATCAAATCTTGGAGGAGGGTTCAGAGATGATGAGAGCTTCAGAGATGGGCATCGATGGAGGAGAAGTAAGAATCGTCAAGAGCTATTGAGACTTTGAAATTTGTGTTTCTGATTCACTTTTTATTTGTGAAATATGGCGGATTCAGACCGAATGAAATGTGCTGCGAAACGTCGCGGGATTGAGATAACATCATTATCCAAACAGAGTCAGGCATCTGATTTTCTGAGAATTTGATCTTATTCTTGCATTGGATGAGCAAAAAAAAAGCGTTATTATTCAACATTCTACAAAAATTATGTGGTTAATTAGATTAGTATCTCGGACAAGGATTTTCCAAATTCAGATGTGCTTAGTCTTTGAAGAGTTGAAGTTAATATCCGTTACACCAAGGTACCGTTAATGTTTGTTGTTGTTGTTGTTTGCTAAACTTTGGAGTTTCTTTCTGGAGATTTTACAAATGCTTTCATTGCAGTTTCTTCAGGTTAAACTAATGTACACCCAAACACGATTAGGGTGGAGTTCATGATTTTTTGACAAGGTAATTACTATTAAAGAATTATTATATCTCTTATTGAATGGTTTTAGACAGTTGCTCCTCTGGTTAACTCAGTAAGCATCATTTTAGAGCTCATTAGATAATTGTAAGTCAATAAGTCAAACTGGTTGAATTTTAAATTTTGGTTTCGATTTTGGTTTAACTGGTTTTCTATTGGGTTTAGTTCATAAACTGATTAAACCCTGATTTATGAGAAAATAGATGAAAAGTATGGAACCAGAGAGATTTAGTAATAGAACTTTTGATTTATTGAGACCTAGGTAATATAAAACGTGATCAAAGTTTTGGCTCTATCTAATATGATGTAACAGTTCTGATGGGAAAATAAGACGTATTTTAATAAACCAAACCGATTTAACTATAGTATCCATAAATGGTTTTATTCGCTTTATTCTCTACAATCATTCGACTCCTTGTATTCTAGTTTTTAAAATTTTAAAATCGTGAAATCTAAAAAGTCTGAACCAACAAAATTTTAAAACTTGAAAATTATGGAGTTAACTTAACCATGGTTAAACAGAATTAAACCTAGGGTTTATATTTTGCCACCCTACATATAAAATTATATATACATGGAGTAAGAACCCTACCTCGTAGCCCCAATATAATAACCACAGCACCAGAAAAACATTTTTTTTACTCTTTGATTGATTATCATTTTCTCTGGTTCTTTTATTCATTTGTGTTTTTGGTTTTGTTCTTTCTAATGGTTTTTAATTTAATATTATTATTCATCGTCTCTTTAAGTTTCTCGATTTTATAATATTTATATATATCCATTTGTTGCAAATGATGAGTAAATCACAATTGACAGAAGAAGCTCTAAATTATTGAGCAGTGTTGGAAATCATATACTTCCATGACTCTGATGCAATTTGATTTAAGAAATTTTCAAATCTTTTGATCGTTTTTCTTCTCTTCTTTCTCAGATTTTGTAAATAATCTTATGTTTTTTGGTTTCCATTTTTTTTACTTTCTCTACACTTTTTTTCCGCCTTCAAATTGAGTCGGATCTAACCAGTTTTTTTTTTTTTTTTTTTTTTTGTGCACCAAAGTTTTTCATTCAACAGAGAAAGATACAAGAAGATTGCTTATCCGGACAAAACCCGAATAGCATGATTGGAAGATAAGCATAGGTGCAAACATAAGTCAAACATAGAGACACAAACTTAACAAAGCTTGATAGGGTACCAGGAGAGATGTTGAACCAAACTATCATGAGCAAAGACAAGATAGAAACCAAATTCAACAAATAACCAACATCTGGTAGATAGATGGCCACCAATATAAAGATATATTGTGACGAAGAGACGACAACCGAACCAAGCAAGGTTCTAGGTTGGAAGCAACTAGGGACTACCTCAACCGCAGGCAGAGAGAAGCCGGAGAAGTTTCCGGTAAGCAAGCATCGCCAGAAAAAAGGCGGAATCTAATATAACATAGGAGGTTCTGAATTGGAAGCCAACTAACCAAACGGAGAAGTATCCGATGGAGAGACCGGAGAAGTATCCGGAGGGGAGACCGGAGGAGTATCCGGTGAAACCGTACTTACCAAAGAAGCCGGCAAGGAAGAGGCTTTTATATTGAAGAGCGGAGTGGGAGAAGGAGCAGACCCAAAATGGCCTTTTACCAGCAGGACCCAATAAACTAGAAAGTTTATACGAGACCCATATAGACAAACTAATGGGCCGGGCCCAAAAAGATACCTGCCATCGATTCTCGACACCAAGCCTTTGACCTAGATCGGAAAGGGGAGGATCGTGGCGGCGACTGACAGGGGGCAAGCTTCCGAACGAAGCTGCTGGCTCCATCACAAGTACCTTAATCTTCAGGAGAGAAGGGGGAACAAAAACGAGGACCAGACAGAGAGCTTGAGAAGGGGGATCTGGAGCGTCCACGGCCACACGCACGCCTTGGAGGATGAAGGCGGTGCTATAACTTCTGAACGGAGGTACATCGATAAACCCACCGGCGATTAAAACCCGGTGGAGGAAACAAAGATTTCCGGCGAAACGAAGCCTTAGAAAGATGGAGGCGAAAGAGATCGAAATCCACGAGGGGGGCTCCAAAGATCTGGAGAAATTCACCGAAACCTGAAACAGATCCGGCGGATACAAGGAGGAAACATCTGAGGAGGAGTTCTCAGAGGATGTCAGAGAAAGGAGGGCAACGAAGCCGGTGGCTGAGGAGCAGGGCGGACGAAGACTGTTGAAACAGCAGGAGAGTGATGAGAATCGACTAGGCTGACAAAAGAGTCTTCCGGGAAGTACCGAGAGAAGCTCTGCAACGGAGACGAGCGAAGAGACCTCGGAAGAAGATCCGGTGAACCATCTCTGCCATCTCTGAGCGAAAAGCGAAAAAACGAAGGAGGTTCTGTCCTTTAACCAAGTAGAAACTAAGCGGAGAATAACGAAAGAGCCATAAACAAAGGGGAATGTCCGACGCCGGCGAGCCATGGCTACACCGGCGTCGGAGGAAGGAGAAGGTTTAGGTGCCTCGGGAATGACGTCAGAGAGGATTCGAAATTCAAAATTTTTCGGCCGCTAAACATGGATATCTAGATTAAAAAAAAATCTGCAAAAGATTGTTGTTGCAGTCATAACAAGCCGCAGAATCTTATCTAACTGAACCACGCAACCAAAGTACATAAAAGGTATCTTCATCTCATCTACATTTAAGCTCAAACTCTCACATCGTACAAAAGTTTGGCCAAAAATTGTCTGTCTGGACAAGACAAAATAGGAAACACAATTTGTGTGTGTTCGGTGACTTTTCTTGCACAGGAAGCTTCTCATCAAGCTTGCAAGAAGCTAGCGTCCTTAGCAGTTAGCACCCAAGAGAAGCCTCCGGATGCACAAAAGGGCGTTCATGGTAACCTCAATGTTCTCGTTGTTCATCAGTTTCATCACTCGTTCTTTCGCTTTGAGGTCTGTTAAGATCACTCTCCCCGCTGCATGGTACTTTATGAACTGTGAGAGATCAAAACATGTTACCGCCAACGATCTTGGTTCACTCGACGTGTCCAGGATCGTGAGGAGGACCCTGAGTATTTGCATCCAAACAAGGTTTAAAAGGTGCTTAAGGGTTTGTTGTGATGGTTGATTACCGAGACAAGTTTAAGGAAGGTAAAAATTATTGTAATATTCCAAATCTAATGATGGACTCCAACCCATTATTTGTTGGGTTTTTAGCACTCACACTCACTTTGAAGTAAACTTTTTTCACAAAAACCCACTTTGAATCCTCACTATATTTTTCTAAGTTTGTTGTTTATGTGTTCATGTTTTTTTTTCAATTTTGTCCTCAGAACAAGAAAAAGCAAGTGGTAAGTTAACTTACGGTTACTTTATATTGGTTTCCTCCCCCCATCCCCTTTTTCTTTCTCTCTCTTATCTTTCTTTATTTCTTATCATTTATTTAGTTATTATCAATATATTATATAAATTTTTTTGTACAATAGATTATTATTACATTTTTTCTACAATTTAAGATGTATTTTTCTATATTTTAAGTGAATAAATTATATATTATCCATTTTTAGCTGAACAATTGTTCATTGATAAGTGGATAGTAAATTATGGTATAGTTTGTGGATAATTACTTATGTTTGAATATTTAAAAAACATATGAAAACTTAATTAATTATAAAGTTTGTGATTTGGTAAATTAGTTATGAATAACTAAATTTCAAAAAATAATATAATTATTGAAGGTTAATGATGAAATTTATTGACAAATTTGTTGCATGTTCAAATATCACCATAGTTTAGGCTTTAGATTTTAGAGGTTATATAGATTCAGTTTCTATGTTTTGAGTTCAGGTTGTATGGTCTAAGGTTCAAGGTGTAGGATTTAGGAGTTAAGGTTAAAATTTTAGGGTTTAGATATTAGGGAAGATGTATCTATATTTTTAGTTCATGGTTTAGGATTTAGGGTTCAAAGTGTAGGGTTTATGATTTAAGGTTTAGGGTATAGCGTTTAGGTTTTTGGGCTTATATGGATTCAGTGTTTATGTGGTGTTATGGTTACGAGCTAGGGATATATCTAACCAAATTTTAGTGGTGAGAGGGTGGATGAGCTTTAAAGTAAACCCTAAACATGGGGATATTTTAGGGTTTAGAGTTTAGGGTTTATGACTTATGTGGATTTAGGGTTTAGGATACAACAATAACATCAAATCCATATATTCATGGTTATGTGGATACCAATAGAATTTGTGGGTTCTAGAGATTTAGGGTTTAAGATACAACGACAATATCAAATCCATATATTCGTGGTTATGTGGATACCAATAAAAATTTTGGGTTCTAATGATTTATGGTTTAAGATACAACGATAATATTAAATCCATATATTCGTGGTCATGTGGATACCCATAGAATTTGTGGATTCTAGAGATCTAGGATTTAAGATTCAACGGAAATATCAAATCCATATATTCATGGTCATGTGGATACCAATAGAATTTTTGGGTTATAGAGATTTATGGTTTAGGATACAACGACAATATCAAATCCATATATTCGTGGTCATGTGGATACCCATAGAATTTGTGGATTCTAGAGATTTAGGGTTTAGGATACAATGACAACATCAAATCCATATATTCATTGTCATGTGGATACAAATAGAATTTGTGGGTACTAGTAACATATGACCATAAATGTGGGTATTAGTAACACATCAAAGTTTGTTATCAAATCCATAACACATGACCGTAAATATGGTACTAGCAACACATCAAATCCATATATTCGTAGTCATATGGATACCAACCAAATTTGCGGGTTCTAGAGATTTAGGGTTTAGGATACAACGACAACATCAAATTCATATATTCATGGTCATGTGGATATCCAATAGAATTTGTGGGTTGTGGTAACAAATCAAAGTTCTTTAAAACTTATCCAAATAGATAACTATTTATGAATGCAATATTTTGTTAATCCATTATGCATCTAATTTAGGATAGAGAGAGAGCTGAGCCACCATTGTTCTTGTTGTTGTCCCGTCGTGGTGTTTTGTTTGAATAGATCCGAGAACTTGTTGAGAAGGAGAGATCGTTTCCGTTCACCACCACCACAGCTACCGTGAGTTGCCACTGGAGTTTGCAACCACGAGTCAACGGAGGTCAGCAGCTGTCACCGGAGCAGTCGTAGTCCATCCGCCATGTCCTTAATGGTAAGGAAACCCTAGATTATTATGTAACTTGCACAAGACGTTTCTCCAGTAAGCAATAACACCAGTACCACCTTTTGTATCTCTAATAATTAGCTAGAGACCTCATCATGCACACACCAACTCGTCAACATGAAATATTACCGAGCTACTGCTGAGGGTACCATGAAAATCAAGTTTATTGAGTCGCCTCTTCCTATGTCCTTGAGATTCAAGGTTTGTATCATGATGGTTGAAGGTACGAAAGAAAATTTTGAGACCTTGCCGTTGGTACTGATTAGCATCGTGGACAAACAAAATAATCTCAAGGTTCGGTGTACACCAAGCTTCCATGTAATAGGTCGGAGAATTCTAGCAGAGCATATCTACACATTTGAAGTTGAAGCAAAAGAGGTGACTTCCACCGAGCTTCTCTCTAAGTTCAAAACAAGCGATACCAATTGGCAGATCAGAGAATGCGGCCTACTACAAATCTTGGAGGTCCCATCATGTTGATGAGCATGATGAAAGCTTCATAGATGGCATGCATGGTAGAGGTATTAAAATTCTCTGCCATTTGCTATCTTTCATTAATTTGAAAGTAATAAATTTGTGCATTGCTTATGTTATATATATATATGTAAATGACATGCATGTTTCATGTTTGATAGAAGTATGATAAGCAAATCTTACACAAAAACATTTCAGTTCAGCATGTCTCTTTTGATGATAATTAACTCAGTTCAAATCAAAGGTTCATCAACAACACTCTTGTGCGAAATATAAAAGTCGAAATATAATAGAGTTCCTAACATTTTTTTTATTATTTGTAATCTGCTGCTACAGACTGTATCTCTAATAAGTTTGGATTATACAACCAAGTTAACAGAAGTGAACATGTAAATCAACCTTTTCACCCAAAAAAAACATGTAAATCAACCTGCTTCATTGTCAGTTCAGGCTTAACAAACACTACTTGAGATTAAACCACCAAATGGCAAATTTGTTATAAAAAGACTACTACGAAATTCGTTTATCCCAAATTTGACCATTTAATTTCAATCATAACAAAGTGTCAAGAAGAAAAATAAAAAATTAGATCCAATAAAAAAAAAATAATAATAATAATAACAGTAGCAAATGCAAATATATACTAATAATACTCTATCTTAAAAATTGATAAAAAATTCGTAATATACTAAGGACAATGATTTTGTCGGTAGCAACATTTTCCACGAAATCTTGATCTGTTACTTGGTCTACTGTTTCTTTGGCAGGTACTGGACTTGCTTGAAGATGCTTGTGAGTCTTTGCTGGACAGTATCTCCGTGTAAAGTTGATGATACTGCAAGCTTAGAGCCCCACTTATGTTGTTACTATTGTTGAGATTGATAGCTTTGCGCATAAAACTAAGAATTCTATTAATTCTATTACTATAGACATCTTAATGATGTGAAGCTTGAATCTTTGATATTTAATCTTCTTCTAAACCTTGTTTAACTGAACATATTCTCAAGAAGATGTTCTTGTTGATGTTAAAGTATCATAGAGGGTTGCACTCTTTTTAGTCTTTACACAATTGAAAAATATGAACTATTTCCTTCTATCATTGTTATTAGGAGAGAACGAGAGAAACAAAGAATGTGTGGACGTGAAGGTGTTGTTGTTTGAGATGATAATAGTTTGAATTTTGCTTTATCATTATTTGGCTTCCGAGAAATTAAGTGAATGGTGGTGGTGGAGCATAGGAACAGTGATTTATGTCGCTAGCAACATTTCCACAAAATCTCACTATATTTTCCAGGAAACATCCATGGAGTTTCTGTGCCAATAGAGTCGTCAACCACATAGAGCCTCTTCCTCTTTGTTAAAATCCTTCATCCATAGCTAAGATCTTGCTCCATCCTTCACCATAGTAATGGATTGTTCTTTTTTCCTTGCCTTAGTCACAGCTGTTATAGGCTTCATTTTCATGCTTTTTAGAAAATTCAGATTCGAACAAGATAGCAGCGCAAGTAATTCTTCTTCCTTATCTCTTCCATCTCCTCCAACTTTTTTGTCCCAAAACTCGAAACACCATGTCTTCCCAAGCTTCCACGGACCAGATGTCCGAAGAACCTTTCTTAGTCACATCCTTGTAGTGTTCAGGGGAAAGGGTATTGACCCATTCATTGATAATAATATAGAGAGGAGTAAGTCGATTGGTCCTGAGCTCAAATATGCTATTAGAGGATCAAAGATCGCGATCGTCTTGCTCTCCAGGAACTATGCTTCTTCATCATGGTGTCTTGATGAATTAGCAGAGATCATGAAGTGCAGGGTAGTTTTGGGTCAGATAGTCATGACCATTTTCTATGAAGTGGATCCAACTGACATAAAGAAACTGACCGGTGATTTTGGAAAAGCCTTCAGAAAAAGTTGTAAAGGTAAAACAAAAGAGCGTACTGAGAGATGGAGAAAAGCTTTGGAAGATGTGGCCCAAATCGCTGGATATCATTCTCGCAACTGGTTTGTCCTCTTGATTTCTACTCTCCTTAATTATTATTTCCTCTTAGAGTTTATTTGTAGCTTTAAAAAAAATATCAAGACAAGAAAATACATACGTATGTTTTGATTATGTATCAGAATTTTTCATGACTAGACTATTTGATAGTTATATGTTTATATCCTCCAATGTTAGGGTCAATGAAGCGGCCATGATCGAAAAAATAGCCACTGATGTTTCAAACATGTTGAATAGCTCCACACCATCAAGAGATTTCGATGGTTTAGTAGGGATGAGAGCTCATATGGAAAGGATGGAACAATTGTTACGCCTAGATTTGGACCATGAAGTAAGAATGATCGGGATTTGGGGGCCACCTGGGACAACCATCTCCAGAGTTCTATTTAACCAAGTCTCCAACAGATTCCAACTTGCCGCAATCATGGTTAATATCAAAGGTTGCTATCCAAGACCTTGTTTGGATGAGTATAGTGCACAATTGCAGCTACAAAAACAAATGTTGTCCCAGGTGGTCAATCAAAACGATATCACAATATCTCATTTAGGAGTCGCACGAGAAAGGTTGAAAGACAAGAAAGTGTTTCTCGTTCTTGATGAAGTGGATCACTTAGGACAACTAGATGCCCTGGCGAAAGAAACTCAATGGTTTGGTCCCGGAAGTCGGATTATTATCACAACAGAAGATCTAAGAGTTTTGAAAGCCCATACGATCAAATATATTTACAAAGTGAGTTTTCCATCAAGTGGTATGGCTTTTCAAATCTTCTGTATGCATGCCTTTGGACAAAAGCATCCAGATGATGGTTTCTATGAGCTTGCTAAGGAAGTTGCATACCTTGCTGGTGAACTCCCTTTGGGATTGAAGGTGCTAGGCTCCGCTCTGCGTGGAATGTCCAAGCAGGAGTGGAAAATGATACTTCCAAGGTTAAAGACGAGCCTTAATGGAGAAATAGAGAGCATTATAAAGTTCAACTATGATGCCTTGTGTGATGAATATAAAGATTTATTTCTTTATATAGCCTGCTTTTTCAATGGCGTATATCATCAAAGTGTGGAAGAGTTTCTTCCAAAGAAATTCTCGCATGTGACGCAAGTTGGTCTTCATGTCTTAGCTGAGAAATCTCTCATATCTATTGACGAAACCGGATGTATAGATATGCATACTCTGCTTAAGCGATTCGGAAAAGAAACTTCTCGTAAGCAATTCGTTCATAATCGGCTTCTGAAATGTCAGCTTTTGGTTGATGGAAGAGATATATGTGAAGTGCTCGGTAATGATAAAACAACAGTAAGTTTTTTGGTCTTACAAATTGAGTTTATTTGACACCTAACTCTGTTATCTACTTATAATTTGTATGGTTTTTTTTTTCAGGATAATAGATGTTTTATAGGGATTAAATTTAAGTTATCTAAGATTGGGGAAGAATTGAACATAAGTGAGAAAGCACTTGAAAGAATGTCTGATCTCGAAATCGTAATAATCAAGGGCCATGAGGTTCTTGCTCAGCCTGAGAGACTGAACTCACTGTTATATTACTCACAAAAGATTAGATTACTGGCTTGGAGTTATTTCCAGAATATATGTTTGCCTTCTACTTTTAATCCCGAGTTTCTTGTTGTACTATGTATGCCGTTCAGCAAGCTCCAGAAGCTATGGGAAGGAGTAAAAGTAAGTACTTTTGATAAAAAAATTCAAGTCTCAAAACAATCTTTATATATAAGAGTATAAGACTTGTTTTCAGTACAAGTTTCTAGTGTAGTTAACAGTTTTTTTATTTGTCAATGCAGCAATTTAAAAATCTCAAGGGGATGAATTTGAGTGATTCTAAAGATCTGAAGGAGCTTCCTGATCTTTCAACTGCCACTAATCTTGAACTGTTAGATCTCAATACTTGCTCAAGTTTAGTGGAGTTTCCCTCTATTGGGAATGCTACTAAACTTGAGAAATTGAATCTTTCTAGTTGCTCAAATCTTGTGGAGCTTCCTTCTTCTATTGGGAATGCAACGAATCTCCAGAAACTAAATCTCTCTAAGTGCTCAAAGCTGGTGAAAATCCCTTCTTCTATTGGGAATGCAACGAATCTCCAGAAACTAAATCTCTCTAAGTGCTCAAAGCTGGTGAAAATCCCTTCTTCTATTGAGAATTTGACCAATCTCCGGAGATTAAATCTCTCTCATTGCTCAAATCTTGTGGAGTTTTCCTCTATTGGAAATGCAACTAAACTTGAGAAACTGGAGCTTGGAAATTGCTCAAGTCTTGTGGAGCTCCCAGCTATTGAGAATGCGACTAATCTACAGATGTTGGATCTCAATAACTGCTCAAGTCTACGAGAGCTCCCTCCTTCTATTGGATCTGCCACAAATCTTAAAGCATTGGATATCAGTGGATGTTCAAGTCTCGTGAAACTCCCCTCCTCTATTGGAGATATCACTAATCTCAAAAATCTTAATCTATCTAACTGCTCAAGTTTGGTGGAGCTTCCTTTCTCTATAGGAAACCTTCAGCGATTGTCTACGTTGAGGATGTGCGGATGCTCAAAGCTAGAGGCTCTTCCAAGCAACATTAACTTGAAATCTCTCTGTTCACTTGATCTCACAGATTGCTCGCAGTTGAAAAGTTTTCCTGAGATCTCCACAAACATTAAGTATCTCAGGCTCACACGAACTGGAATAAAGGAAGTTCCTTTGTCAATCAGGTCGTGGCGTCTTGTGACATTCATATGTCATATTTTGAAAGCCTCAAGGAATTCCCGCATGCTTTTCACTTCATCGCGGAGCTGCATTTGAACGAAGATATACAAGAAGTTCCTCCATGGGTCAAGGGAATGTCTCGTTTACAAGTCCTTGGACTCAACAACTGCAATAATCTGGTATCACTCCCCCAACTTTCTGATTCGCTATCTAGCATTGTTGCATACAATTGTCAGTCCCTTGAGAGATTGGATTGTTCCTTTAAAAATCCAAAAATCGATCTCCACTTCCCCAAATGCTTCAAACTAAACCAAGAAGCCAGAGACCTCATCATGCACACATCGTCGACTTATTATAGTTATGCGATGTTACCCGGTACACAAGTGCCTGCCTGCTTCAATCACCGAGCTACTGCTGGAGGTTTATTGACAATCAAGTTGAATGAGTCGCTTCTTCCTGCATCCTTGAGATTTAAGGCTTGTTTCATGCTGGTTAAGGGTACAGAAGAATATTTTGATATGTGGGGGGTCTGGATTGACATCGTGGACAAAAAAAATGATCACAGGATTCGATGTAAACCACGCTCCCAACGCGTAGATATACTTTTAACAGAGCACATCTACACATTTGACCTTGAAACAGATAAGGTGACTGCCACCGAGCTTGTCTTTGAGTTCAAAACAGACTATAGTAAATGGAAAATAGAAGAATGCGGGGTATATCAAATCTTGGAGGTTCCTTAGTGTAAAAATAAACATGATGAAAAGCTTCATATATAGATGGCATCCGTTGAGGAGGAGGTATTAAATTTTTTTGCTATACTTGTGTATGGTCATCAGTGTGTAATCAGTTAAATGCAGACTGGGAGAAAAATACAAACAAAGATAGCGAAGATGGAGACGAGGAAGAGAAGATGAAGCACGAGTCCAAGTCATAAAAACAACGTGAAAACCCATGGATTTGTCAGATACTATTCAACACTGTACATAATCTTATATTGCAGTATGTTTTTGAAAAGAAAAATCAGAGAGAGAGAGAGAGTCAGCTCCTTGTTTCGAACCAGAGTTGTTTGTTTTAATATTTGAGCAGATTCAAAGTTGTGATAATGGAGTGCAAGCCGTGTTGTTGTTGCAGTGATAACTAAACCATGCTATCAAACTACATCAAAGGTATCTTCATCTCAACTTTATTTAAGCTTTATCTCTCACAACCAACATACAACAGTTTGGCCCATAATTGTTAGTCTGTAATAAATAAGCCTTTTTCTATTGAATAAATAAATACAAAAGAAGGAAAAAAAAACCAGCCCAGAAATAATTTATTTGATCATAGAATAGGAAAATTTCAGATGGTGGTTCTTGGAATGTAGTGGAGACACAATCTGTTTGTGTTTTGGTTACTTTCCCATATGTATAAAGAAACATCCAAAGTCCCATCAAGCTTGCAAGAAGCTAGCGTACTTAGCACCCAAGAGGAGCCTCTGGATGCACCAGAGGGCGTTCTTGGTGACTTCGGCGTTCTCGTGGTTCATCTGTTTCATCACTAGTTCTTTCGCCTTGAGGTCTGTTACGATCACTCTTCCCGCTGCATGGTACTGTATGAACTGTGAGAGATCAAAGCATGCCACCGCAAGTGATCTTGGATCACTCGATGTGTCCAGGATCGTGAGGAGAACCCTGAGTATCTGCATCCACAAGTTTTAACAATTGGTTAGCTATATGGGTTTGCTATGATGGGCCAATTGATACCCGAGACAAGTTTAAGGAAGGTAAACCTGCAAGTCATTCTCCTCAAAGCTTGTGACATTCTCACGCCAGAAATTGGCCTCTTTGTGCATTGGATTCCAGTCAAGACGGCCAAGAAGAACCTCTTGCGTATACTTGTCAAAGGAACTCAATTTCCTGATCTTGTCTTTTAGCCCTTCTTCTAGTTGGTTCAATGTATCCAGCAAATCCTTACAAATTTAGAATATAACGGGTTTAGTTACGATATAATGTTGTCGGAATCACTTATATAATCAGATATGTTCTCACTGTAGATATAGCAGAGAATTAAGAAATTCAAGTTCCACATGACAGGTAAATAAAAAGCAGTCGTCAGGCTTTGTATCTAACTCGTCTTACCTCGTCACTCTTCTACGGTTGTGTTTTTAGACTGTGGATAACATGCGGGTGTCCAAGATCAACCATCTGGTCACCACATGTCAATATGACCACCCTGACAACCTCTAAGATAAAAATACCGTCAGACTAACATAATAACATTAAAAAAAAAAAAAAAAAATCTTGGTATTGGACAGCTGAGATTCTGATTGATTAACCAAGCCATGTCATGTATATGATCTTTAACTGATTGCAGGATAGCAATGACCAAGTCACACAAGAGAACATAGCTCACCTTTTCCTTAGTCGAGCTCTTAGTTACAGCGTTAGTGGACATTTCTCACTGAAAACTATTACCACTAACTATATAGTTACCTGGACAGACTGCTGAGTGGATGCTTGGGAAATTACAGGAACAAGTAACTTAACCTCATCTGCCTGAACAAACGACGATCTGACAACAGGTTCCTTAAGCAGTGATGACAGGCAGCTTATTGCAATTGGAACACCATGAGTAGGATGAGAAGGTTGCTTCAACTGCATATCAAATTTAAGGATTGTGATATCAAAAGCTTTTTTGGATTCCATATCACAAAACTTGAATTTAAAGATTTACCAAAGTCAAATAAACCTTTACAAAGTCAAATAAACCGCTTCAGTTTTCCCCACTGTTTAACATGCTATACCAATGAGCTCTAGCTATAAAAATGGTATAAGCTACAAGACAAAGACAATAAACAATGCAAGACCAACATAAACTAGAAAGAAAACAAAGAGGATAGAGAGAAAGAGAAACCTGAGCACAAAGACATTCCACCAATCCCTTGAGAACAGCATCAATTGTAGTAATTTGTTTCTTTGAACCCGAAGCTTCTCCATAGCAATACCATTACCAGTTTTTGGCCTAGCACTATATGCAAATGAAGCTGTATGTTACATACATGAAGAAGTATGAAAGATAAGTAGGATTGAATACCTTATTATCCAGGCAAGGATCTTGCAGCTTTTTTCTTGAATGAACCAATTTCCCTTCCACAGCAACCTGAAGGAGGACATATCTTTTAGCTTGCATATAGTTTTGAAGATACGCAGCCAAAATCAAGCAAAAATGTAATTCAAAGCAGTTCTTTTTCCGATGGATTTTTACATATGTTCCCCCTTTCTCATGAAGATTGTAGTTGAACTGATAAACTGACACATACATGATCTATAATCAGGATCTCAGATAAGACGAGTACGGGCCAAGGAAAAACAGACAAAAGCAACAAAATCTTTTGCTGGAACGACTACGCTATATGTGCAGGACTAAGAAATCAGGTCAAGCGTCCCACTAAACACAAATTAGAAGAAAGCGTTATAGAAGATTTACTTCATCCAGCAACTGTTCCCTTGCGCTTTCGTTTTTTTTTTTGATCATAGCGTCTTAAGTGCTGGAGACCTGTAGCTGAAATTAGCATAGTTGTCATGTAAGTCTCCCATTGTATATCTCTTTTCAATACCTACAAGGTAAAACAAAATAACAACAGAGATTGAATACTGTATAGATGTCAACTATTTCAATACAATCCATAGTTTTGTGTATCCCATCAATTCTACAGATTTTGTTACTTAAAGAATACGTAAAAATCAAATCATATCACAAACCTGATCCAAAGTCAGTTCAGCCTGATCCATTGATATAGTTCAGAAACTTAAAACAACACTTTGAGAGATTGAACACTGATCTGAATCCCTAAAAATGTAGACAGAAGAACTAGGATAAGCATACACGATCTACAAGCCTCTATAAAATGTCAAGAAAGAAAAAAAAATCAAAAACTTTCAAAATGAGGAGTGAACCTTCTTTCTGGCTGATTCAATATCACCGGAGTTTGCTCAGGGTTCCAGACCAGCAACAAGGCTAATTACGAGAAGCAGAGTTAGCAAGTGCAATTCCATTATCTTTCAAAATCGAGAATGATCACAAAGAAAAGATCGGATAACAGGTGAAATGGATACCTGAAGGAGACGACAAAAGATTAGAGAGAGAGAGAGAGAGAGAGAGCTCAAACTCGGATCTGAAGCGTGGGAAGGAGTTTAAAGAAGAAGAAGAAGACAGTTTTTTTTATTTAATGGCATTACGATATTATCCCTATCTTTTTTCTCGTTCATAAACCAAGAATTCGTCATCGTTCGTCGTCTTCTTCGGTGGAGTTCTCGCGGCGGTTCGGGTACCGACGTAAGCCGTACTGGTGCCGTTGGATCGGTTTTGTGTTTACCGGCGGCGCCGGAGGTCGAAGAATTGTCGTCGGTTTTTGCTGAGATTTGTTGTAATTATGGGCCTTTAGGAGGAAGAAGAAGCCCACTAAACATTAATCAAAACGTATTTGAGTTACTGATTTTGGAAATTAACAAGGAACAATCCTTGATTGATGATATTTTTATACTATTGGGAAGTATAAATATGAAACTAACCTTAAAATGTGTAAAAATTACGTTCAATTGACATTAAAAAATTTAATTAAACTTATTTAATTAATTTAATAAAAATAATTAATTAAAAAATAAAAAATGCTGACAAATTAAATATAAAAAATCTAAAAAAATAAAAAAAATATATTTTTCTCTCTAATAAATTAGGGACGGAAATTACTAAATATATTTTTTAAAATATAAACCAATCAGAATTTCAAAAACTAAGATTTTATATCCAAGTACACAATATAATAATTTTTAATAACTAAATTTCGAAGATTTTGTTAATATTTCAAATTATGATTCTCCTATCATCTTTATTTTCTTTTATTTACAAATTGTTTGGAATTTTCATATAATACTTATGATTAGTAAAATGCAGAATTTTTTCTGCATATGTTGTGATTTGAATTTTTTAAAACGAAGATATATTACTCAATTTTTTAAAAATATGTGTTTTAATTTCCACATTGACGGGTTGGTAAAACAAAATGTGTGTATTTATATTCTAAAATAATTAGTATTCAAAAAGACTAATAGATTTAGAGAACAATTAAAATAAATATTATCTCAAACAATATAACTTTTCAAAAAATATATAACAATAATTTTTATTATTAAATTAGATTTTTTTTTTAAATGTTGATATGTGCTTAAAGCACGGAATATCTTCTAGTTTTGAAATATTTTGTCATCGAAGGTTATGCGTAAGTGTTCGTAATTGCAATGACAACTTTGTTCCATTCAAGAGTTTGAGAAGGTAGGACACAGAACAAAAATGTAGGTTATAAAATTCGAACATAACCAAAATTCATCAATTCCATAATATATATATATATATATATATATATATATATATTTTTTGTGCAACCATCAGTTCCATAACCTAATTTTATTATAATATAAAATAGAAATTTTCTATATCCATGAACGGCTTTATTGGCTTTATTCTCTCCAATCATTAGAATACTTGGGTTACTTGGGTTCTAATTATTAAAATTTTGAACCAACAAATTTTAAAACTTTGAACCAACAAATTTTAAAACTTTGAAAATTTTTTAAAAAACCAAAAACTAAACAAAATTAAACAAAATATATTTTATTATAGTATATATTAGTGGTTAACCTCTCTGTTGGGATTATATTCCTCACAAAAGAGTTCTTATTGGTGTACGTTGGTATTGTTCTCCATAGGAAAAAAAATAAACCTCAATATATTTAAAGAACATCTAAAATTATGAAGTTAACTTAACTAGAGGTGTCAAGCGGCCTCAATATATTTAAAGAACATCTTATGATTTTTGGTTTCCATATTTTTTTTTTCTCTACACTTTTTTTCACCTTCAAATTGAGTATTATCTCCCTAAATTACTGGTTATTTTCTTTTAAAATAAAAATGTGCATAAATGGTTTTTTTATATTTTGATATTCAATTAGAGTTTTTTTTGGTGAATGACCAGGGTGTTACCCTTGAGATTTATTAGAACATAAATGAAAAAATTACAACCGAGTGTGTCTCGGCCACATATGGCCATCAACATCATCCCGTAATAAGGGAGCTACAACATTTGGAACCAAATCAAAAGAAAGAAAACCAAGCGGTAAAGAAAATGCATATCCCGCTAAACCATCAGCTAGACGATTAGCTTCACGATACAAATGCTTAATCCAGTCTCTAACAAGAAAGCTATGGCACAGTCGCACCAGGAAATACAAGGGATGAGAGTCACAAATCCCTGTCGTAAGAAAACCCACCACCATTTCTGAATCCACTTCTAACTCTAACCGTGTAACCTTCTTCTCCCAAGCTACATATAGTCCATAATAGACGCCTCATAACTCCGCCAATGGTGCTGAACATCTACCAATATTGACCACAAAACCACAACACCAAGCTCCGGTCGAGTTCCGCAACACACCACCTGCAGTTGCAGGACCCGAATTCCCTTTTGACGCACCATCAATATTCATCTTGTACCACCCCTGTTCCGGAGCCACCCAACCAATCTGTGTATCCACCTGAACCACCCGAGCAGTTTGTCCACCAGACAGCGAATTCGCCAGTGTCACCTCTATAGCCAAGTCCTTAATGAAACGAACCCTGTCCCGACAAGTCCTTCTGTCTCCAAACACGTCACTACACCTCCATTTCCAGCTCCACCAAATGGCCATAGCAAACACTGTAGACTAATCCCCCTCCCTTGTGATAGTGCCTCTTCCGAAATTTTCATACATCCACCCCAGTAAGGACTGAGAGAAAAAAACCACTCTTTTACTTGGCGGTAAAATGCGATCCCACAGTCCAGACATGGCAGGACAGTCCCTAAGAACATGGAGAATAGTTTCGATACCTCCTTGACAAACCGTGCAAACGTCTGAATCACACAAATGTCGCCTCTTCCGCTCAGAGTTTGTCATGATCACTTGATGCATTACTAACCAGAGAAATATTCTAACCCGTTCTGGAGCTATCACCCTCCATATCCTCTTATATACATTCTCCATATTCTGAGTAGGCTTCTCCTCGTGAATGAGAAGGTTATACGCTGATGCAACTGTAAACTTACCCTCTAAGGTTCCTCCCCATGACAACCTATCTGAAGCCCCTGTAAAACTATCCAAAACGACAGCCGCAAGTTCCAAGCACGTGTCACGTGACACATACTGTGAGATACGGGAAAGATCCCAACCCACACCATCGATCCAGAGCTCTCTAGTTGTGAGCTTCTCAAACCCCTACGGTAAAGCACTCACTACTCCCTCTGCAAGTGGCGACCCCGCAAGCTATTTATCTGTCCAGAACAGAACTTTTCTGCCATCACCAACCACCCAGTTCACTCCACTGGTAACCACCTCCCGCAACCCCATACAGACACTCCTCCACGTCGAAGAGAAATGACTCTTTGTTACTTGCCAAGCGGTATTATGAATGTCCCCCACCTTGTACTTACTCCTGACAACCCGTGCCCAAAGACTCTCTTTGTCAGGTAAAACTCTCCAACCCACCTTTGCCAATAGCGCTTTATTCATATCACGACTTGCTCGAATCCCAAGTCCCCCTACCCTTTTTGGACGACACACTTTGCTCCACACAACCAAGTGCTGCTTACGCTTCTCCGTATTACTTCCCCAAAGAAAATCACGGGCTACTCTATCCAACTTGTCCAATGTACCTTGTGGCAACTTGATAGTGTTCATAGTATGCACTGGAATACCCGATAAAACTGACTTCGTCAAAGTAAGCCGCCCAGCAAAGCTCAATGACCGCCCTTTCCATCCAGCCAAACGAGAGGAAACCTTCTCTAAAACATCTCCAAACGTCTCCTTATTAATCCGTTTATGAAGGATAGACATACCAAGATATTTCCCGAGGTTCGTTGTTGATTTAATCCCACTTTCCTCACTAATCAACCTCCCTTGATCCCTTGACACATTTTTAGAAAAGAAAATCTTCGACTTCTCCAAACTAACCTTCTGACCCAAAGCACCACAGAAAGCTTCTAAAACACGTCGTATCACCCGTACTTGAGACACTGATGCCTCCGCAAACAAGATTAAATTATCCGCAAAGCAAATATGCGACAGCTGAGGGCCTGCTCTTGATAACTTGATCGACTTCCACTCTTTCCGCCTGATCGAATCATCAATCAAATGACATAAACGTTCCATACATAAAACAAATAAATAAGGAGACAAAGGATCTCCTTGCCGTAGACCGCGTAACGGCTTAAAAGAATCTGTCTTCTCCCCATTCCATAACAAGCTCATTGATGGCCCCATAACACACTGCATTATCAAATGCACCCACACCTCTGAGAAGCCAACAACCTTTAGCGTATCCTCAAGAAAGTCCCATCGGGTCCTATCATACGCCTTCTCTAAATCCAACTTCAGAAGCATCCATCCCTTTGTACCCTTTTTTCTCCTCATAGAATGTACTGTCTCTTGCACAACTATGATGTTATCTGAACTCAGCCGTCCAGGGATAAAGCTAGTATGTGCGGGACCAATAACTCGAGTCATAACTCCTTTCAATCTTTTGACCATGGCTTTCGTAATTGTTTTAAATAACATATTACATAAGCTAATTGGCCGAAACTGAGCAATCCTCTCTGGCTTAACCACCTTCGGTATTAGAACTAACACTGCATCATTCAGCTCAGGTGGTAAAATTCCAGTTCGAAAAAAGTCCAACACCAGACGTGTGACAGAATCTCCCACCACATCCCAATTCTGCTGATAGAAGACCGGTTGAAAGCCATCCGGACCAGGAGCTTTGTATGGCCCCATACTTCTGATAGCCTTCTCTACTTCCACTCCCGAGAAAGGCTTACTTAAGGCTTCCTGATCCTCATGAGATATCCGCATAAATCCATCAGACAAGAGACTCTCCACCACTGGTTCAACATCCTCAAGAGAATAGAGTCTCTGATAATAGGTTAACGCTAGCTCTTCCAAATCCGCACCATCAGAAACCCAAGCCCCAACATCATTCTTAAGCAACTCAATTCTATTACGTCTTCTTCTAATAATGGTCGACGTATGAAAATAACTAGTATTCCTGTCCCCAAAAACAACCCACTTCTCCCTGGACTTTTGGAACCAAATCACTTCTTCTTGTTCTAACACCAAGTCAAACTCTCTCTGAAGTGCAGCTTCCCTTCTGAACAGATCATCCGTAGGACTTGTCTCCAATAAAGTCTACACTACCTGTAATTCCTTGATTAGCTTCTCCTTTTTCTTCTTAACATCACCAAAGACTTCCTTATTCCACTGCCGCAATGTCCTCTGCAACCCTTTCAAAACTTCTTGCGTACTAATACTCCCATCCCACGAGTTAACCAGCATATCCTTAAACCCTGGATGAGACAACCAAGCTGCCTCAAATCTAAACGGACATCGAAGCGGGTTCCGTATCCCTTATGGCGATAACTGAATATACAATGGCGCATGATCCGAAGCCAGAAAAGGGAGATGTCTAACTGTAGCTTCTTGCCATTGAATACGAGTCCGAGCACAGCATAAAACCCTATCCAGGCGTTTAGCAACGAAGAACCTTTCCTCACGACCTCTTTTCCAGGTGAACTTGTTTCCCTAAAACCCCATATCAATTAAAGACAACTCATTAATCCACTCACCAAAGTCTAGAGAATCCGATGACAACCTACCATTCCCCCAGATCGCTCATCTAGTCTGAGAATGGTATTGAAGTCCCCTCCAATCACAATCGGACCATCCACACCTCTCACAGTCTCACTTAACCTTCCCCAAAGTCCTTGTCTACGACTCGCAGAAGGAGCAGCATATACAACAATCCAGTTGAGAACCTCGGTACCATTTACCACTCTCGCATGAATGAACTGGTCCGTGGATTCTAAAATCTCCACATCGCCTATACTTGATCTCCATAACAGCCACAAACCGCCACTCTGACCCACAACATCAACCCGAAAGGATTTTTCTAGCCCTAGTCCCTGACAGATCCGACTCGCTCTATCCCCCTCAGCATGTGTTTCAAACACAGCTAACATATCCACACAATACTTCTTCAAGAGATAACGGACTGACCGTCGAAACTGGGGTTTATTTGCCCCCCGACAATTCCACAGTATGCACTTCATCTTATCAATAACAATAACAAAAGTCTTCGAAATCGTCGGGGAAAACCGTCAAGCGAGACGACTCTCTCCTCCGCCTCCTGGCAAATCATCAGTCGCGGCAACACCCAGTACAAGAGAAATTGCACCCATACCTGCCGTCGCAATTGTCTCATCCCCTTGCCGATCTCCCACCAAACCCGACTTCTCTCTGCGATCTAAGCTACCCCCCAAAAAGGAACCACCTGATCCCCCCGTGTGTGGTCGCTCAACTCGTAATGTCTTTCCCGACTCAGAACGCTCCATCTCCCCCTTCGTGGGACCAAACACCAGGCCTCTAGTGGGCCGCGTTACTTTCATTTGATGAGGTCGAGGCCTACTCGACACCACCCCCTTTTTCGTTCTGGGCTTTTTCCCATTAATCACTTCACTCGGCCCATCATTTCTTCTCTCCCCTACGGCCCCAAAAATCACCGGCTTGCCTTGAGTGACACTCCTCTCTCTATTAACCTGATTTTGGGGATCCTCATTTTCCTTATTCACACCCGCAATCTCCTTCTCTTTCCGCATCTCTCCAGTTTCCATATCAACCTCCAAATTACCAAACTTGTTCGATACAACAATAATGGCAGAATCTTTATTCGCCACCGTATTCCGATTCGTATCACCGGTAGATCTCACCGCACCCGCCGCCGCCGCCTGTGCAACCTTCACCACTGCCGTTGTCGCTCTCC